>NC_056730.1:336060222-336360222 GCF_019279795.1 Protopterus annectens
TGTAGAATCATTTAATTTCCATCTAAACACGCCATAATGAGCATCCAAGATAGCTGCCTTCCCTATCTGCAGGGTTATAGCAGGACTTTTCTGTTTAGTGAATCCTGTAGATTTATTGCAACCACTGGTATAAATGAGTACATTTTTCCAAGAGAAGAAGGCAAAAAAAAAAAAAATATATATATATATATATATATATATATATATATATATATATATATATATATTACATTCACTAAATGTATTCTAATGAATGAGTCAGTTTCTAAGACAGTATCATTTTAAAATAAAGCCCAGACGAGTAACATTGTCCTATATTTCCTTGGCAACCCTCTTTTTGGATGCAGGAGCATAATGTGTCATTCATGCTACTCCTAACTATCTCTGATATGGTACATTAAGTTGTGTAATTAATCTTACTACGTCCTATGTGCTAGCATGTCTTAATGATGAAAAAAAGTAAATCTACAACTTCCCTAATGTTTAGACAATTAAGTTCCTGATTTACCTGGTCCCATAATACTGCATGCTGTCTTAAATCAAATCCCATGAAAAAAAGAGAATTTACATGTAACTAGGCCTAGTCTATGCGTAAATCAAGTAACAAGTAGTAGCACAACGTTGCGAGTCCACAGATACGATTTATTAATACAAAATACAAATAGTTAAGCGCTTTCATCAAACAGTATGACTTCGTCAGAACAATTAAAATATGAACTTTCAGGCTTAAATAACCCACAGTTTGAAATCATTGGTTTAGAAATGAACAAATCATATTTCGAATATGCCAAATCTCATGAATAATGAAATTGACAAATAAATAATATTATTCATGGCTCCAACAGCCATTGTCAATCTCCTCCACGTAGAGGTGGGGCAGATAAAGAACCCTATTGTACAAACTGTTCATGTAACTACAAAAATAAACCCTTTCAAAGTCGACTGAGAAACAAGCAACATGAACTGGGTGAGGAAAGATGTCATGTTAATGGTGGTCCCAGGGGAAAAACAATACTGGTAATGATAATTCAATTAGTAATAATAAAATTGACAGATATGGAAAGTTAATACAAAGACATTTTTCTTTTCAGGAAACTGGTAATAGATTGTATAATTTGAATTCTGAGTCTAGAAATTTTAAGCATGTTGAATACACGTCTTTAAGGGAAATGATTTATGCTTTTGAAAAGAAGCTGTTTAAATTTAAACTGTGTGAAATGGAAATATGCTATCTAAATGAATGTATTAAGCAAGAGTTAGTACCACAGGGACTAAGGGTTTTTAAGTTTCCTTATGGAATTTATTATGATAATGTGACTGTAAAGAGTTTCTCTGAAATGTTTGACAAGTGGGGTTTGGAATTGTTGGTCAAAACTGTTGCTGTTTATGAGTCCATGATTGTTGGATTAAGGGAAGAAGTGAATGTGTTGAATGAAAATATTAACACTGATTTACTGTTTTCCCAGTTTGAAAACTTGTATTACAAGATTATCAGTAGGGTGGACCAAAAATGTGACAATATATTTAAGAAAAAAGTTAAAAAATATGGAAAGGGATAACAAACAGTATAAGCAAGGCAGGGTTTATCCAACTGATAAGCTGTTTTTTTATATGCAGCAGCAGGATGAACACGGTCCTGGAGGGATAGATAATAGGCTTAGAGCCAGCCTCAATATAGAGGCTGATATGGATGATATTCACCATGGTGACAATGATCTTGAGTGTTTGGATGACATTCAGGATTTTCCCATGCCTCGCCACTCAGAAAGAATAGCCAAACGCAGACAAGGGATAAACAAGACTTACAGCAGGGTTGTGAAGCAGAATCAGACTTACAACCAATGGTAGATAGTATGGTACAGATGCAGAGTGTTGAAAATATTAAGTATAGTTTGGATGGTTTCAACATATATAATTATTCCAACTTCCCTATTACTAAGGATTTATTTTCCCTATTTTCGAAGGGATTTAAGTTTGTACCAACCCATGTGCCGGATATAGCTTCAGTTATGGTTGATCTGCAGTTGTATCTTAGGAAATTAAATTTGAATCTTATACTGACAGATAAAACAAACAAGGGTGAATCCAACAAGGTATTAAAGAAAAGTAGTATGTTCAACCCCCCATTGCATCCACTTATAGCGGCATATGAGAAATTAGTTAGGGAAGATTTATACAAGACCTGGGGTGAAAAAAGGAAAGTTTTCAACAACTTGAACACTCGTGAAAAAAACATTCTTGACAGTATCAGAAATAACAGGGATATAAGAATTATGACCTCGGACAAAGGGGGTGGGGTGGTTATTTATGGCGTAGAGGAATACAATAATGATATGCAGAATATACTATTCCAGGAGGACAGATATTCTTTATGCTCCAAAAATGAAATCAATATTTCCTATCGTAGATTGGATAGTTATTTATATGAATATCTGATAGATCAGAGAATTTCGAAGGAAGAATACAAATTTTTATCCAATAAATTTCCTAGGATACCAACCATCTTTGGGATACCGGAGGTACACAAAGACTTTAGGAAACCACCATTCAGACCCATAGTTGCAGCCGCGGGTTCTAAGACACATAACCTAGCGGTATATGTGGATGTAAAACTTAAACATATAGTCAGCAAATTTCCGCACTTGTTAAAGGACTCTTGGGACTTCTTGGGTCAACTTAAGCAAGATATTTGGATAACTGATTGTTGGTTTCTTACAACTGATGTACAGGATCTCTTTTCTTGTATTCCAAAACTGAAAGGGCTAGATTTTTTTCAAGGAAGTTCTTTTTTCCCATTCTGTTTTAAAACCTGATGAGGTATCACTTTTATGTGAGTTAATGAGCCTGATTCTTGAGAATAATTTTATATTTTTTGGTGGTGAATACTTCAAACAACTGCAGGGAGTTGCTATGGGTGCTGCCTGTGCCCCTTTGTATGCTAACTTGGTATTTCTAGGGTGGGAACAAAAATATATTTTTCAACCTGATACGGAATTTTCATCCTGCATTGCATATTATGGTAGATTTTTGGACGATATTTTCATTGTATGGAAAGGGGATGTAGCAGGAATCCCTAGGTTTTTGGAATATATAAATCAGACTACTGGGCATTTAAAATTTACTTTTCAATACCATCAGCAGGAAATTAACTTCCATGATGTGCAGATTTTCAAAAAACAAAACAGGTTCCATTCCAAAATCTACAAAAAAAATACATTTTGCAATGCATATTTGCATTATACCAGTCACCACCCTATTCATCAGAAAAGAAGTATAGTAAAGGGGCAGGCAGTGAGGATAGCTAGAATGACCACTACAAAAGAGGATATGACACTGGAATTTCAAAATTTAAGGAACATGTTTTTAGAGAGAGGCTACCCGGGGTACTTCATTGATTCAATACTCGAGGAGGTTGGTGAAAAATGGGGTACCGTGTATAAACCATTACTGGGTAGCATTAATCATAAATCAGGTGATACTGTTGATTTTGGAAACACGAGGGTTGGCACTAATTTCCAACAGGCATGTGTAGTACAGTTTAGCCCCTTTTATTCTCAAGTTAAAACAACTTTGTCAAAGAATTGGAATATTTTCAGAACCAACCCTGAAATAATCTGGGTTCTTGGTGACAAGCCTATTTTCTCCACCAAAGTAGGTAGTAACATAAAATCCTTGGTGGAGGTTTCCAGAAACCCTAATGAAAAACAGAGAAACTCATATGGTAGTAAGCCTTGTGGTAGATGTCATTATTGCTCATATATAATGCTTGAACGTGACATCACTATTAATAATCTTAATAAGTGTCATATTTATTTGAAAAATGGGAATTGTTGTTCCAGTAAACTGGTATATCTTGCTAAATGTAATTCCTGTTCTTCATTCTACGTCGGGAAGACAGAAAGGATGTTGAAGAACAGGATATATGAGCATTTATATGATATTAAATGTGGAAAAAATACTAATGCATTATACAAACACAGTGGTTCGTGTAGAAATTTTAGTGGTTTTAAGTTTGGTATTTTGGATTTTGTCTCAGTGGATGTGAGGGGGGGAGATTGGCAAAATAGGTTGCATAAGAAGGAATTGATGTGGCATCTCCGATTAGCTACTGACCACCCCCCAGGCATTAATGAACATCTTTCAATCATGCCTGTTTTGAAAGAGAAGGCAGATTCAGTATAATACACTGGCTGTCCAGTCAGTGAAGTAATTTTTAATATACAAGAAAGTTTTTTTTAAAATGTCAACAGTTCATACTTCTGCACTTTTGCATTATAATTTTTATTAAAACGTGATATTTTTATATGTACATTGCAATGGTATACATGTTTAATGCTGGATTTATTTATCAGTTTCATTATTCATGAGATTTGGCATATTTGAAATATGATTTGTTCATTTCTAAACCAATGAATTCAAATTGTGGGTTATTTAAGCCTGAAAGTTCATATTTTAAATTGTTCTGACGAAGTCATACTGTTTGATGAAAGTGCTTAACTATTTGTATTTTGTATTAATAAATCGTATCTGTGGACTCGCAACGTTGTGCTACTACTTGTTACTTGGTTATACTTTAGCACTTCAACACCATTTAGTTGGACTATGCGTAAATCATTTTAGTGATAATGTTTCCATCTGTGGTCAGATGTCTTTCTTTTCCTTTTTGTTTATTTTCCTCCAGCTTTCTCCTTATGTCCTTTAACTAGTAACATCTTTTTGCTGAAATTCCTCCTCAAAAGGATTTGAAATTAGTATAGCACATTACTAAACTTATGTATGAAAATCTTAATAAAAATGTTCCTCAAAAACTGCAATCCATTGCAGTCCTTTGAAATTTTGGAAATACATTTTTGTGAAAAGCCATGTATATGCATATCTGCAATCACTGTATACAATTTACTAGCAGCAATAACTTTAACCCATTTGAAAAGGAACCATGAGTTGTCAATGCATATTGATTCCTACCCTTTGTAGGAAATACATTTTCTGAAATTCTGTGTTAAACCCACATTTACTTGTTTAACTTAGACAAAGGTGTCAGTCCAGTTACCAGGCCAACTCGTAGAGTTCCAGAAGCCATGCAGGACAGAGTCAAAGCCAAATTAGATAAAATGGTGCAACAAGGTGTAATTTATCTAGCAGATGAACTAAGTGGGTGTCTTCCATGGTGGTAGCACATAAGAAAAGTTTAGAAGACATCAGAATATGCATAGATCCATGCGGTCATTTGTTCACCAGTTCAGGCTTATGACCAGACCCTTGTAAGCAACCTGCCATTCTCAAGATTGCCAGCTCCAGACAATGTTCAAGCCTTGCAATGTTTTCTTGGCATGGTCAACTATCTAGGCAAATTTATTCAAGACTTGGGTCAAACAGCAGCACCACTCAGAGACACACAAATATGTACCTTGGTCATATTTGGAACCACACCAGGGAGCACTTGATGTCCTGAAATAGAGAATTGCCACTCCACCAACTCTCAAATATTATGATGTTCACAAGCCAGTTACTCTTTCAAGTGATGCTTCTAAATTTGGTCTTGGTGCAGTCATTCTACAAGAGGGTCAACTTACTGCCTATGCATCCAGGTCTCTTACCCAAACTGAAATGCAGTATACTCAGATAGAAAAATAACTTTTGGCAGTTGTGTTTGTATGTTGCAAGTTCTGTGATTATGTGTATGTAGACCTATGCAGATTGAATCAGACCACGAACATTTAGTCACTATTCTGAGAAAGCCTATGCACACAGCTCCAGCCAGACTGCAATGCATGATGCTGAAATTGCAAAAGTACAATTTCAGTCTTGTCTACAAGAAAGGCAAACTTCTTTATCTTGCTGATATATTATGCAGATCACCCAGAACAATCACTGAACAGCATGAAAGTGAGCGCCTTGATTTTGAAGTCATGGAAGTGCAAAATCTTTCTTCCACACATCTTGATGAGCTTAGAGATCACACCCACTGCAGATTCAGTTTTATAGAAGCTCAACTCCATTATCAAACATGGATGGCCATCAGAGTAATCCAGCTTACCTCAAGCAGTGAAACCTTATTTTCCATACAGAGATGAGATTTTGTTTGACAATGGCATCATCATGAAAGGTCCTAAGGTTATTGTTCCAAAGTCCTTGACACAAGAGTACATTACTATCTTACATCAAGGTCACCCAGGAATAGAATCTACAAAAAGAAGGGTGACAGGAATAGCATTTTGGCCTTCTATGTCACAAGATATTGAGAGGGTGTTATCATCTTATTCTGTGTGTAACTACTAAGTCATATCAACAGAAAGAACCGCTTCAGCTAAACCGGATTCTGGAACTACCTTGGTCAACAGTAGCCACAGACATTTTTGTGTGGAATGGTCAACATTATTTGGTGTTGGTAGACTCTTACTCAGATTGGTTAGAGATTGACCTAATTTCCATTCTAGCATCCAATAGCGTCATCACCAAGATGAAACATCATTTTGCAGATCATGGATCTCCACACACAGTTATTTCTGACAATGGCACACAGCTAACAAGCCAACAGTTCAAAAAATTTGCCAAAGAGTGGGGCTTTACTCATGTCACAAGTAGCCCGAAGTATCCTCAGTCAAATGGTTTGGTAGAACGTGCAGTTGACAGTGCAAAACAGTTACTAGAGAAATCAAAAAGAGATAACAGTGATGTTTTCCTAAATCATCTGAATCTTAGAAACATTCCATGTGATAAAGATCTTGGTTTACCTGCCCAGAGACTTCTGTCAAGTCAAACCAGAACCACATTATCAGTCAGTAGTCAATTGTTGGTTCCATGTGTCAAGAACAACAGGTCAGAGAAAGCCAATCTTCTGAAGAAGTGTTTAATCCAGAACTCCTATTATGGAGAGACCAGCAAACCGTTCAATCCATTGCAAGAGGGAGAAGTAGTACGGATGCAAACGTCCAGAGGTTATGATCAGATTGGTGTCATGAAGAGTATTTGCCCAGAGCCCAGATCTGACATTGTGGAATCACAAGGAGCAGGATTTAGGCAGAATCAGAGACATTTGATACCAGTATCCAAGCCTATATCACAGCATATAGCCTGTGAGAAAGACTCTTTATCTTAGAGTGAGTTGTCCAGTGTTCTAGTACCAGAAGAAGTTCCAGAGAATATCCCCATTCCTGTGATGAATCAAGAAGTTCCTGATATGAGTTGTTCAGCAAAGACTGTCCCTGTTGCTAAACCCAGTCCTGATTGTTATGTAACTAGATCTGGTCATATTTCCAGACCCTGTTACACATACATGGCAACTTGGAAATAACTGCTGTGTTTATTTTCTAATGTCTATATTAATGCATGTCTAACTGCAATGCCTTGTATTAAGGGTGATCTTTTTTAAGACGGCGGATGTAGATCAGTGTGTGTGCATGTACCTTTAAGAAGCTATCCCAGGGCTTGCACATGTATAAATACTGAGCACATGCAAGTCTGATTGCCATTTTGTAGTAAGCTGTTGAGATGTGAACATGTATGTATGCAAAGTCTGTCTGTTTTTCAGTTTGTGTATATTTAATGATGCTGCTATCTATCCTGGTTTCTGTGTAATAAAAACATCTAAATGAAATATCCTGCCTGCTTCATCTTCTATGCACAGAGGAATGAGCGACAATAGGGTTATAGACTTTTACTTTAAAAAACTTATATTAATCCACATCATTTTATTCCATCACTCATCTTACTATTACTATTTTAACAGGTCTCAGATTGTCCCTGCATATTTCTTGATTGGCCACTGATTCTGTTGAGATTAGTCTCTGATACATTGAGAGGTATGTCTAAATAAGCCCAGAAAACACATTACAATCATTAACTATTGTTTTATACACACACACACACACACACACATATATATATATATATATATATATATATATATATATATATATATATATATATATATATATACACATATGCATATATGTGTGTGTGTGTGTGTGTGTGTATATATATATATTTATATATATATATATATATATATATATATATATATATATATATATATATATATACATATACATATACACACATACACACACACACACACATATATATATATATATATATATATATATATATATATATATATATATATATATACACCACCCCCACGTTTGTGTGGTACAATATCATTGCAGCCAGACATCTGCCCTGATAACAGCACTGTCAGTACTGTCATTGTACAGACCCAGAATGTTTTCTCTTTTTATTTTAACTTCCTCCTTTTTCTAAATAACCAAAGCACTACTACACCCTGCTCTGCTAGTGGAATGGGCCTTGTCTGTCCCTTACTCACACTAGTGGCCAGCTCAAATGATTCTTCTGCTGTTGCTCAATACCACTAACTCTTACAATAAAAACTGAAGTTGTAAAGCAACAGCTTGAAAAGTGTGACTGACCAGATTTGTAATTAACGTACCTCTGTGAGGCATGAAATGAAGAGATGGACATCACCATTATCTGACCGCTTGCTCAGTACTTGCTGAACTGCCCATAAAATACAGACAAAATTCTAGCCATTGAGTATAAGGCTACATCTGCCACCTCTCATCCACTTAGACCAAGGCTTTGACAAAATTGCATCCGGGAAACCAAAGACAAACCAGGATGTGCAGTAGCAAGGTCTGCTCCTGATGTGATTGCTGATCTTATAATGCTAGAACTCTTATTTTATTCAAAAAAATAACTATTCCTGTAAATTAAGTTCTGAAGAAGATGAGATAAAAAAATACACACACATTGTAATGCTCATCAGTGGGCTATGCCCCACCCCCCAAAAGGTCTGCAGGGCACTTAAAACTGTGTAAAGCAGAGGATGTGGGGCGATTCAGCCTCCATGCTAGATGTGTGCAACTATCTTTCACAAGAAAAAGCTATTTAGCCTGTAAAAATAGCAATGGTAGATTAAGACTTAAACCTCTTACTCAACAGATATTAATTTATTCAAGAACAGTATTCAAATGAATCAGATTAAGATGTGCAATAAAAATGAATCCAAATGACATGGTTTCAAACTGTAATGGCTTAGTGAGATCACTAAATCATGAGCAGAACATTCTTTACCCAAGCTTTAATGGCCTAATTGGCCTAAATACCTGTCACACACACTGTCAATGGAATGCACAACATAAGGAGTTCCCAGTGTCTTCAGTTTCTAAATAAAATAAAAACACACGGTCTTCCCCAGTCCTAAACTGTGATACTTTGTTTACTGAAATAAAATAAAACGTGTTCAGAGGCTTCACAAAATACTGGACAAAGTGTCCACTCAAGAAGGATGTTCTGTATACAAATACTAATGGTCAGTCATAACACCTCTCAACCTCTTAGAGCAAGAAATCTGGACAAAATAATTAATAATTGGGGAACAAAGGCCAAAAATAGGGACAATTTTTAAGTATTGCTCTTATAAACTTCTAAAGTTGATAGAATAACAGGTTTTTCATTAGCATGAATTTTCTGAAGGACTGAAGTGTAAAAGTCAAATGCCTGTCATTACTTTCTGACTTCCATCCTCAATGATTTGTCAATCATTTGCCATAAAACTAAAAACTTAGGTGGAAAAGACCAAAAATATGAGGCAAAAATCTGGACAGTTGAGATGTATGTCTGTCAGACTGCCACCAGGAAGCACAGCACAACACGTTCCCAATATCTTTAACAAAAGATGTGGGTGATCTCCTAAATAAGTAAAAGGTAAAACACACTGTCACCTCCAATCTTAAAAACAAAGGATGGGATAGGACCAACAATAAAACATAACTTGTTCACAGGCTTCCAAAAATACTGAATATATAATGGTGTTGGTATCCAAAAGCCAGCAAGAAGAAAAACAAATCCAAATGAGACAACCACTTTATTCGAGTTGAGCACTTTCCTCTACACTAAAGAGACTTCATCCAAACAATGTGCACTCAACACCCATACTTTTATATACCCTCCACAATTAATCAATCAAAACTTTAATGAGAATCAATTAAAAGCAGAAAACCCACATTGGTAATAAAAACCCATTCAACACTGTTACAATGAATTACCATAATCAAGTTTCATATACAGACTTAAAATTCCTTATTAAAAATAACATTAAAACCATCTTAAAACTGTATAAAAATATATATAAACATTGAATTCTACACAGTAACAAATTAGATCAGTTAGCCTAAAATGTGGCCCATTTTCAAAAATACTGGATATCCTTATCATTTCATTGATGCCTGGATACTGAGAGGCATTAAAATACAATTGCCACCTCAGTTCCAGTACATCCAAATGAACATCCAATATACATCCCTGCTCATCTTTGACCAATTGTTAAAGTACCAAAAATTTAAACTGATGACCTTGATGTTCTTGTACATGCCTGTACAGGGCACTGGTGATTCTACAATGCCTAATGTCGCCAAGGTGCTCACCGATCCTAACTTTAAATTTCCTAGATATTTTACCTATATAAAATATAGGACAATTTTCATACTTAGCCATGTAAATGACGTCACAGCTGTTACTATTGTAGTGCCCATGGATGTTAATAATCCTCCCATTAACTCTGAACTTTTCCTTTGTCTCAAATATAAAGGAACAATATACACAAGTATTACACCTGTAATTCCCAATTTTTCTATTAATTTTTCCATCCTTTTTCCTTCCTTTCAATATGTTTTTTAGGGATCTGTCCTTTTTAAACACAAACCTAGGGGTCTTCCTAACCCTGTGTGCAATACTGCCATCAAACTGCAAAATCTCCCAGTTTGCTTTAATAATCTCAATGATGGTGCTAGCCACCCCATTGTAGGTTATGATCAGGGTTGAACTAGGGTTAAGTACGTTATCTACCTTTCTATTAGGTCCCAAAAATCCATTGCCTATATTAGGCCTATATATACACCTTGCTCACGTTTGTTCAACACTTCAACCCTGACCTGATTTAAAAAACTCTCAGGGTACCCCCTTTGTCTAAACATCTGTATAATAAATTCTATTTCCACCAGGAAATCATCATGCAAACTAACCATTCTGGCAGCCTGCACCAGCTGACCTTTGACAACAGACTTCTTTTGATGGTGCGGGTGCCAGCTACCATAATCCAAATAAGAATAGGAAAAAGTCTTCTTTCTGTGGATTCTGGTAATAAACTTCGTATCTAACTGATCAATTTACAATTCCACATCTAGGTAATTAATCTTTTCCTTGTTATATCCATGTGTGAATTTCAAAAATTGCACAGTTCCATTAATCCACACAAGGAACTCATTCAAATCTTCCTCCGTCCCCTTCCAAACAAGGAAAAGATCGTCCAGAAATCCAGTGTAATGCATAATATGTGACATAAAGGAGGTTTTCATCAAATATTCCTATTCCCACTAGGACATAATCAGGTTGGCAAATATGGGGGTGCAAGCCGCCCCCATTGCCACACCTTTTATTTGTTTGTAATATTGCCCTTCTAAACATATATAGTTATATACTCTTCTCTGTTTTCACCAATAATCTAGCCTCTGCCACCAAACATGGCACACTCATACAATACGCAGATGACTCAACCATCATCTGCTCAGCCCAGTCCCTACCCAAACTGCAAAAAGTCACACAGGAAGCCTTTTCCTCTGTTGAAACTTGGTTATCCGATGCCCAATTAATACTCAACCCAAACAAAACTAAACTACTCATCTTCCAACCTACCAAACATACTCAAAACAACTCTCACTTTAACATCACAGCAAAAGACAACACCACTATATACCCAACTGAACACACCAAATTGCTAGGAGTGGAAATAGACAATAAACTAAAATTTGAAATTCACATATCCTTGACCATAAAAAAGTCCACAAAAAACTAGGAGCATCATACAGAAATAAGCAACTTCTCACCAAAGCAGCAAAGATTTCAATAGCAAATTCCCACCTTATCTCCACCCTACTGTATGCTTCTCCAATATATACCAACCTAAGGCAATGCGATCTAAACAAGCTAGATACCTGCTACAACAAAATCACCAAATTTGCCACAGAAGCATCCTACCATAGTCACCACTGTCTCTCACTTGTTGAACTGGGCTGGCCTGAACTCCCTCACCTCCTTCAATGGTATCAACTCTCACTCGCCCACAAACTAGTAAACCATCCACTAAATGTCCCATCCCTCCAGAATCTACTCCAACCTTATTGCACCACCAGACCACTAAGATCCAGCAACAAAATTCACTTGCAGATCACTAAAGCCAATAACTCTGCTGGTGAATCACTATTCTCTTGCACCATAGCCAAATTATGGAACTCCCTCCCACCCACAATTACCTCCGTACCATCATGCACCCACTTCAAAACTTTACTAAAAGCGCACCTAAAAACATGCTGGCTATGCCCTTGCAACTCCCACTCTAATATCACCCACCCCATCCAAAGACTACCTTTCTTTCCACTCCACTAACTACCTTGATTATAGCAAGCTCAGATGCTCATAAGCCTAGTACTTATTATACAGCAGGAACTTCTTATTGTAACATTTGTTAATGTCTGTTATGTACTTCACAGATAAAGATTCTAGTTGTCTACTGATGTACTATGTTCTTCATCTGTAAATATGTTGTAAGTAATTGCTATGTTAAATTGTTAATCGCTATGTAATCCAATGTAACTACTGTCTGTTTATTTTAACTGTGGAGCTTTTCTCCCCGGGCCTCCACTGAAAATGGACTTACGTCCAGTCGGACACTCCCAGTCAACAAATGTAAATAAATAAATAAATAAATAGTTGTTCTTTAATACAACATCCATTAATACCACAAATGTATTCACCTCATCCTGATGGAAAATGTTAGTTTTGTTAAGCTGCTGTTCAAGTCAGCTTAAACCTTCCTCATGTGGGATCACAGAAAAAAGGTTGACAACATTGATGGTTACCCTAATTAACTCAGGTACTACATCAATCCCAATTAATTTGTTCAGAAACTCCCACGAGTCCTTACTAATATAATTAAAAATGCGCAGATGTTTTTGCATATTTTGGTCTAAATCTTTACTAATGAAGTAGGTCTTTGACCTTTTACCATCCACAATGGGCCTAAATTTTGTATTTCTTAGGCCCTTGTGGATGTTTGGTATCCCAAAAATACTGGACACCCTGGGATGCTCAGTCTTCATGTAATAATATTCATTTTCATCAATCTGGGCTTGATACAGCATGTCGTCCAACAATAAGTCTACCTTTCTTTAGGACACTTTAATTTCACTTAATGAACTTTCTTCGTATGCATCGTCCAACAATAGTGAATTCATCCCATCTAAGTAATCAACCCTGTCCATTATGACCACTCCACTGCCTTTGTCAGGTTTCATGAACCTAACCGTAGGGTCACTAACCAGATCAAAAGGCAGTTGTTGCTCTTCATCAGTCATATTAGATCCAAAGTTGCCCTGGCCTCTTTGGTTATTACCATAAATACTCCTTACATCCTTCTCACAATTTTTTTCGAATAAATCAATAGTTTTATTTAAGGGAGGGTTAAAAGTACTTGGCCTTTTACAACTATCTCTGGGACAATACCCTGATTCATTCTCTTCATTAAACCAAACCTTTAGGTTCAGTTTTCTGGTATAATGCTTTAAGTCAATAATAGACTCCACCATATTGCCTACTCTATATGATACAAAAGTAAAACCTTTGGCCATTAAATCAGCATGTCAATCATTGAACTTTGACCGGGAATAATTATAAATCTTAAAATCACCCTTCTTATTGAAAATAACAACAGGCTCTAATCCAGGTTCAATGACTTGCTGTTCATCCAAACATTGAATCAATATTTCCAAATCAGTCCCCCATTGGTGTCACAAATACTTAAATTGCTTCCTTGGTTAACAATGCAATCACCTGACCAACCATCATTCACTTCAAGTGCTTTATCCATACCTGGTAAAATCTTTTCCATATCCAGGTGAACATTTTTAGCTAAGCAAACATTATTTACATTGTCACAATTGTTTAGCCTAGACTGTGAATAAATATCAACATTGTGAGCATTAATATCACTTGAAGTCATCACTCCACCACTCTAAAATCAACCTCACTATAAGAATAAACTGATAAGTCCACTGATGTAAGCAAAAATGATTTCCCTCCATTCACAACATCGGACAGTTCACCATACTTAACGTTCAGGCTGGAACAGCCCAAATCACCATCACTGCGATAAAACAAACTTGACATGCTGTTGGCATTAATATTACTAACCTCGCCGTGACATATTTGCCTTGCCCTCATAACAACTTCATTACAGCAGTCGCAGTCATGAGAGGTTGAAAAATGCTTTTCAGCAGTACTTTTTGAAATACCAGACACATATTCACTTACTGGTACTAGGAGTGGCCTGTCTAGGTGTTCCAAGATCTGAAACTCTTCGGACTCGCTCCTTGCCCTCCAAAATCCTGTCAGCCTTTCCCAGAAAAAGAATAACCTGATGTTGAAGCGGCCACCTTGTCTTTAAGCCTGTCAGACCGCCTGACCGCACCATCCACATTAGCCTCCAATTGCGACTGCTGATGTCGCTCCCTTTCATAACTTCTGGCGTTTTGCATCACTTCCTTTTCCTGATTTACCGCTTAGTCAGAACGTTGTTTGCTGTTGTCATGGTGACCCAAAGAAAGCAGATATACAACATCCTTGCTGTATTCATCCATGTCCCTTTTTATTTTTGTTAGTATTTCACAAATAGATGGTATTACATATACTGTTAACTTGAAAGTACAGGTTATTGTATGCACCTTGATTCCGACTGAATTCAACATCATCTTTAATAGACTTATCCAGTTCATCTAGGTCTTTTACCATGTGCTCCAACTTGATTTGATTGTACTTCACCATTAATTTCATTAGATCAATTCCGGCTTTGTCAAATAGAAGGTGCACCTCTTTAAGAAAGTCACTGTTATCACTCACCCCATTGGGACACCTCCACAGCCTTAAACCTCGGGGTACTTGCTGCATTTCAATGTTCCTAGTTAAATAGGCATTCTCCAGTTGTAATTTTTTAAAAGCTGTCAAATCCTTCTCAGAACGCTTGAGTCTCTCATGCACATTAGAGACCCCTGGACCATGCAAATTCTCCATTTTGCTGCCCACAGAGAACCAGAACCTATTTTCTTTCCATAAATTGTCATTAACATCAAGACATAAATGGGAACCACCGTGTCTCACTTCATTATTGTCATTTTCACTGTTCATTATTCCATCAACTTGAGTGTTAATTTGTTCAGGAAATACTGAGTTAACATTTTCCATAAACACAGGAGTTGGCTGGGTGAGGGGAAGACCAAAACTCCCAAATATACCACCGACATTAGGTTGCTTGTCCATCAAAGTTTTGATTTGAGTTGTATGAACCACTAACTGTTCATTAATTTGTTGCAGTAGTTTAACAATGTCACCATTTGAAGTAGATTCCTCCATCCTGCTACCAAAAATCACAAAACCACAAAGGTAGAGAAAAAACAATGAATCCAAAATCCAGCAAAAAGAAAAACAAATCCAAATGAGACAACCACTTTATTTGAGTTGAGCCCTTTCCTCTCCACTAAAGAGACTTCATCAGAACAATGTGCACACAACACCCATCCTTTTATATACCCTCCCCAATTAATCAATCAAAACTTTAATGAGAATCAATTAAAAGCAGAAAACCCACATTGGTAATAAAAACCCATTCAACACTGTTACAATTAATTACCATAATTAAGTTTCATATACAGACTTAAAATTCCTTATTAAAAATAACATTAAAACCATCTTAAAAATGTATAAAAATATATATAAACATTGAATTCTACATAGTAACAAATTAGTTCAGTTAGCCTAAAATGAGGTCCATTTTCAAAATACTGGATATATTTATCATTTCATTGATGCCTGGATACTGATAGGCATTAAAATACAATTGCCACCTTAGTTCCAGTACATCCAAATGAACATCCAGTATACATCCCTGCTCATCTTTGACCAATTGTTGAACTACCAAAAATTTAAACTGATGGCCCTGATGTTCTTTTACATGCCTGTACAGGGCACTGGTGATTCTACAATGCCTAATGTCACCAAGTTTCTCACTGATCCTAAATTTAAATTTCCTAGATGTTTTACCTATATACAATATAGGATAATTTTCACACTTAGCCATGTAAATGATGTTACAGCTGTTACAATTGTAGTGCCCATAGATGTTAATAATCCTCCCATTAACTCTGAACTTTTCCTTTGTCTCAAGTATAAAGGAACAATATACACAAGCATTACACCTGTAATTCGCAATTTTTTCTATTAATTTTTCCATCATTTTTCCTTCCTTCCAATATGTTTTTTAGGGATCTGTCCTTTCTAAACACAAACCTAGGGGTCTTCCCAACCCTGTGTGCAATATTGCCATCAAACTGCAAAATCTCCCAGTTTGCTTTAATAACCTCAATGATGGTGCTAGCCACCCCATTGTAGGTTATGATCAGGGTTGAACTAGGGTTAAGTACGTTATCTACCCTTCTATTAGGTCCCAAAAATCCATTGCCTATAATAGGCCTGTATATACTTTGCTCACGTTTGTTCAACACTTCAACCCTGACCTGATTTAAAAGACTCTCAGGGTACCCCCTTTGTCTAAACATCTGTATAATGAATTCTATTTCCACCAGGAAATCATCATGCAAACTAACCATTCTGGCAGCCCGCACCAGCTGACCTTTGACAACAGACTTCTTTTGATGGTGCGGGTGCCAGCTACCATAATCCAAATAGGAATTGGAAAAAGTCTTCTTTCTGTGAATTCTGATAATAAACTTCTTATCTAATTGATCAATTTCCAATTCCACATCTAGGTAATTAATCTTTTCCTTGTTATATTCATGTGTGAATTTCAAAAAGTGCACAGTTCCATTAATCCACACAAGGAACTCATTCAAATCTTCCTCCGTCCCCTTCCAAACAAGGAAAAGATTGTCCAGAAATCTAATGTAATGCATATAATATATATATATATATATATATATATATATATATATATATATATACATATCACTAAATCATAAGGAGAGCATTCTTTACCCAAGCTTTAATGGCCTAATTGGCCCAAATACCTATCAAACACACTGTCAATGGAATGCACAACATAAGGAGTTCCCAGTGTCTTCAGTTTCTAAATAAAATAAAAATACACTGTCTTCTCCAATCCTAAACTGTGATTCTTTGTTTATTGAAATAAAATAAAACTTGTTCAGAGGCTTCAAAAAATACTGGACAAAGTGTCCACTCAAGAAAGATGTTCTGTATACAAATACTAATGGTCAGTCATCATACCTCTCAACCTCTTAGAGCAAGAAATCTGGACAAAATAATAAATAATTGTGGAACAAAGGCCAAAAATAGCAACATTTTTTAAGTATTGCTCTTATAAATTTAGAAAGTTGATTGAATAACAGGTTTTTCATTAGCATGAATTATCTGAGAGATTGAGGTCTAAAAGTCAAATGCCGGTCATTACTTTCTGACTTCCATCCTCAATGATTTGCCAATCGTTTGCCATAAAACTAAAAATTTAGGTGGAAAGGACCAAAAATATGAGGCAAAAATCTGGACATTCTGCAAAAATCTGGACAGTTGAGATGTATGTCTGTCAGACTGCCACCAGGAAACACAGCACAACAAGTTCCCAATATCTTTAACAAAAGATGTGGGTGATCTCCTATAGAAGTAATAGGTAAAACACACTGTCACCTCCAATCTTAAAAAAAAAGGGTGGGATAGGATCAACAATAAAACATAACTTGTTCACAGGCTTCCAAAAATACTGAATATATAATGGTGTTGGTGTACCAATGCCCCCCTAAAAACTATGCTAGTGCAGAGATAACATATTATATTTCTAGATATATGTACAGAATTTAATTTCAATTAGCATTTCAAAGAGTTTTTTTTGTGTTGGCAGAATCAAACAGAACTTGAAATCTGTGGTACTGATAGTGGATTTCTGAACATCTGTGAGGCAGTTAACTATAGGGTCTTTAATTTAAGTGATATTATATTGCTAGAGAGCTGTAAATCAGAGATGTGGCATAAGAAGTAGGCTAAAGGATCATGGCATACTTTTATAAACTACAGGTGGAAGTCTATCAGAGCCAGATATCCAGCCTAATAATTTTTCAATTTCTTTTGTCATTATGGCTGAAAACTAGAAAGGCAACACAAGTAAAATAGAGAAGAAGAAGAAGAAGAAGAAGAAGAAGAAGAAAAAGCTGGGTGGGAAGAGGTGATGGGCAACTTGGAAGATTCATTCAGATAATGGAGCCTGTGAGTATTTAATTGTGCTTTTTGATCCATGTTTGAGACCTGTCAAGTTATTTGGTTCTGCATGGGATGACTTTGGAGGAAAGTGTAATGGGAACAAAACAGCTACTTGCCATAATAGTGCTGTTCCCATTGCAGAAGGCATCTGTAATGTATTTAAATATGCAGTATTACCCTATCTGACTCACACTCCTTAAATCCCCCTCACCCCAATCTAGATGACTCCATTGTGTCATGCTCATGTTATTTATTAGAGTGCTCGGTAAACAACAATGACAGTATGGATTTGTCACTAGCCTTCATGAGTTATGCAGCCTGTTTCCATCCATAAAGAAGTATGCCTTGTATGCAAGGCAAAGATCACCTTTTTGAAGTCTGTATGATACTGAGTAAACAGAGAGGACATTGAGGCAATCAGTGTAGGAATCGTCTTGGCTCCCTGTATTCTTTTTGTAAGTAACCTTTGTGGATGCTCCAGTTGCTGCATGTGTCTGATCAGGTACATACCAAAGGGGGCATTATATTCTATAATGGGCCTGATGAGGGCCAAGTACAGTGGCATGAGCACAGATCCATGGGGGGGCTCCACTGCAGACCGATCTCTTTGTGGAGGTGGCCTCACTGCTTCTAATCTCCTGGGTCTTTTCAGTGAGCCAGTTAGCAATCCAGTGTGTTATAAAGGGGTTTATACCTAGTTCTCTAGGTTTGTTGACAATGCCCAAGTGAGGTATCAAATGCCTTAGCCAAATCTATGTAGGCAGTATGCACAGTTTTCCCCTCATCCATTGCCTTAGTGATCTTTACAAATTCTAGCAGATTCAGAAAGCATGATCTTCCTTTGACAAAACCAAACTGGAATGGACCCAGTGTCTGGAAGTCTCCTATGTCCTTGTTGATAATTTCCATGATAATTCTTTTCATGGCTTTGAAAATAAGAATAGTTAGACTAATAGGTCTGTAGTTTCCAGCATCTGTAGAAAGTCCTGATTTAGGAAAGGGGATAATGGCTGTTGCAGTCCTCTATTCATGTGGCACAAAGCCTGTTTTAAGACTATGCCCAAATGGCTCCAGAGGTTCTGATAAGCCATAGGCTATTCAGGAGGCATCCTGGGATGTTATCAGGGTCCATTGAAGCCATGTTCTTGGCTTTAGTGAGTGCAGTCATTACATGCTCCCTAGTTATAGTTGGAGGGGTTATGTTTGAGAGTATTATTTTGGGGATGCTTGGGGGTGAGAAGAGGTAAAGTTGGAATTGAATTTGTCTGCCAACAGGTTCACTATATCACCAGGTTCAGTGAATGTTGAATGTGGCACCATTAACCACCAGTTCAGCAGATTGCTGTGTGCTACCCTTGAGGTTTCTGACATAGCTGTAGAAGGTCTTATGGTTATCTTTCATACAGAAGGACATATTTGCTTAACCTACTTAGCCCTCTTAGTTGTCTATTTACTTTTCATGAAAGAGTTTTTATCTTTATGGGGATTACCATACCTGATTTTTGTCATATTTTTTCCTGTTATTGTATATCCTCTCTAATTTGGGATGCCACCAGGGTGTTTTTTTTTTCTGGGGCTAATTCTGGGCTTACTCTTGATAGGTATAGCAGCCTCTGTGCAGCCATTGACATGGTTGTACAGAGTTTCTGAGAGCAATTCAGCATAGTACAAGCAACAGGGCCAACAATGGGGTGTGGGCTATGAGTTTGATGTATACACACTGAAGAAAGGTTTTTCCCAAAAGCTTTGTGGAATTGATAATAAACTATACTTGTTTACATGTTGCTAATTTGGAATTATTGACTACTCCAGCTCAAAGTGTCCGTTATCTGAAATGTTGTGTTTTAGCAATTCAGCTATATTCAATATATATATTCAATTACAGGCCCATCAGCCTAATTAGTCTGATCTGCAAGGCCATGAAACGCATTATAATGGACCTTATAAACAGGGATTTTGGCAACCTCCAAACATTTGACCCCACATAGTTTGGTTTTGTTAAAGGGAGATCATGCCTGTTAAACTTGGTCAAATTCTTCTAAACAGTTACCAAAGCCATGGATGAGGGGAAGATGGTGCACACTGCCTACCTTGACCTTGCCAAAGCTTTTGACACTATTCCTTACTTGGGCATAACAGATAAACTCTCCCAGTTAAGCATCGACCCGTATGTTACCAGATGGGTAACTAACTGGCACACTGATAGAACCCACTCAGTCAAAATAGGGGAAGCCACCTCAAGTAGTAAACCTGTAACAAGCAGTGTACCCCAAGGATGGGTTGTGGGGCCTGTACTGTTTGGGATATAATTTTCTGAGGTGCAAGCCAAAACCAGTGGTCTGTGGCTGACCAAGTTTGCAGATGACTGCAAGCTGGACACTGTCTTAAATTCCTCTAGTGATGTGAACATCCTCCAAAAGGGCCTTACCCAAACTAATGACTGGTGCCAGAAGCATGGCCTGAAACTGAATATCAAGAAATGCATCAGTATCCCCTTTGGGGAAAATGGCATCCCTACTAATTATCACATTAATAACAACGTACTAAGCAGTCAGTCAGTCGTGAGGAACTTGGGCACCCAGGTTGATAGCAACTTGACTTTTAATCACTACATTGCTCCATTATACGGAAGGCTTTCTACATGGCCCATCTGATAAATAAGTGGATTTCATCCAGGAACAAGGAGGTAATAACATACCTGTACTTCTCCATTATCAGGCCCATTATCGCGTACAATGCCCCCTTTGGTATGTACCTTGCCAAGCACATGCAGCTGCTGGAGAGACCACAGAGGTTCCTGACAAGGAAAATCCAGAGTTTTAAACACCTGTCCTATACTGATAGGCTAAAAGCCCTGTCCCTCTACTCAATCTCATACAGATTGCTCAGAGATGACCTGTGTCTGGCATACAAAGCCATCTCAGACCCAGCCTTGATGGAGCTGTTGTATATCCGTAAGTCAAACTCCACTAGCACAACCCACAGGCAATACCTCAACCTGGTCTGTGACATTGTTGGCAGGATAGATTTATTTGTGTCCCAAAGACTTCCCCATCAGTGGAATAGACTCCCTCTCCATGTCAAGCAGAGTACATCTCTAGCCCTCTTTAAGAGGAACTTTATGGATATGCAGCAACTCCATTAAGGCTGGGTCTAAGACAGCCTTGTATGCCAGACACAGGTCACCTCTGAGCAGTCTGTATGAGACTGAGTAGAGGGACAGGGCTTTTAGCCTATTTGTATATGATAGGTGTTTGAGACCCTGAATTGTCCTGATCAGGAACCTCTGTGGTCTCTCCAGCTGCTGCATATGCTTGGCAAGGTACATGCTGAAGGGGGCCTTGCACTCAATAATTGGTCTTTTAAGGGAGGAGTAAAGGGATGTAAAGACCTCCTTGCTCCTGGATGAAATACCCTTACTTATGAGATGGGCCATGTAGAAAGCTTTCTGTACAATGGAGGCAACATGGTGGTCAAAAGTCAGGTTGCTATCAACCTGGGTGCCAGAGTGTCTCACTACTGATCGCATGCTTAGTACATTGTTATTAATGTGATAATTAGTGGGGACATCATTTTCCCCAAAGGGATAATGATGCATTTCTTTTAATTTTTCTTGATTTTAATTTTTACTGATTTTCAGTAAAGCAGGTAATTTACTTTTCAAAGTGCTACCAATTAACAACCAAGCTAGTCAGATAATGAGTCACTGTAATGGAGAACTCATATATTCCAAAATTGTGATGTGACAATCCTTATGGCTTTTGTTGCAGGTATTTCTTGTGACAAACCTTTCCATTTGAATAGTTCTGCCCGGTTATCTGTTAGCTTGTGGATAGTGTGGGCAGACATTAAACATATAAAAATCTTAAGAATTCCTAACTTATCATACATGATTGTCAGATATAAACAATATCATATGTTTCCTGTCTTGAAAATATTATCTAATGTATTATTTTTCTTCTCTCTTATTTAGTTTTAAGAATGCTGGCATTGCAGTGTAAAAAGAGAAGAACAGCTGAACAAAATCATGTTTCAATCAATAGGTTGTGATCTTGGGCTGTTGGGGTGGGGGTGGGGTGTAAAAATACACTGATTATAATATATGTAGAACTGAAATGCTGTCTTTCACCTTTGCAAAGGTAAACACCTGGATTAATGCCTTTTTCTTAATCTAATAACACTTTATGTGAATGCAAATGGGTTTTAAAAAATGAGAGACCACAATGTAATAGTTTTCTTCAAACAAATAAACAGTGTCAGATGCAAAAGCTGGAGCTGCTGGCAGCTCTATATTTTGATCTTATGTTTCCATGGAAACATGCTGACTAAAAGTGAGAGCAATACATTGAAATGTCTGAATATTATTTACTTAGAAAAGCATACAATTAAAAAGGGACAGGGCAAGCAGTTCAGTAAAATAGTTTGAAAATAATTTAGTTTTATTTAAAGACAGCCAGTGCACTTTTTCTTAAGGGTAAAAAGTAATGTTTTCTGAAAACATATAAGTTGTTTTTTACACCAAAAGGGGAAGAAAGACAAGATAAGATCATACAGCAATTAGTGTATGTAGGAGCACAGACTGTAACATGTGTCTTAGCATGGATAATCTTAATTTTATGTTAGGTTTTCCTGTATGTGTAGCTGTCAGCTTGGGGCAACTGCTTTTATAAGGAGGATTACATTTCATTATTTGAAGATACACATAGTTTTGTGTGTTTGTTTTAAGTTAATAGTTTGTGCGAATGTTCTGGGGATGTGTTTGATTTTTTTTGAGTGTTTTATTAAAATAAAAAAAGTCCTGTAAAAATGTGACCTAGGTCAAACTGTGATGACAAGAATACTTATTTATTTTCTTTATTATTTATTTATTGACATGTAAAACCCATTTTCAGCAGAGGGGAGAAAAGCTCCAAATATGCTACACTAAGCATATTTTGGAATGTGAATGGTTTCACAGGCTCAAACAAAAAGGAAAGGCTATAGAAATATATTATGAAACGCAAAGTGCAAATAGCAATGCAAAACGAGACACAACTGGAAAGAAATGAGCATGTGAATTTGATGAAAAGGATTTCACAGGGGATATTCAGCATCAGGGACAAAGGAAAAGTGTAGTACTTAAACTAATTGTTTGAGGAGACAGAAGAGGAAAAAAGACAGTAATCGTAGATTTGTGGTAGTAAGGGGTTACTGGTAAGGGAGGAGATTGATGCAGGCATGTATTTATATTCCTCCTTAAACTGGTATTATGGAGCTTAAGAAAATTTGAGAGAAATAATCAGCTTTCAACAGGAAATATTACATACAGGTAGGGACTAGAACTTGATTTTCAGCAGTGAGGATATATCTTGGAGACACAGAATGGAAAATATAACAAAAGAGGATAGATTTCTGAAAAAAATTATGAAAATATTTGGTATGAAAGACATGAATTCAGTAGTCAAAACTCTGAGGGAATTTATGTAGTATTCTCCAAGGTACAGTGGCTGGACAAGACAGAAATTATTATTTTTCACAAGAAATGTGCGTTTAATTAAAAGCTTTGACACACATCCAATAACTATATCAGATCATGCGCCAATAACAACTAAGATAAGGGTGGGAGGTTGGCATAATGGTTAAGGTGTTTACCTTACAAACATACGGTGCAGGGTTTGATTCTCACATGGGGCAATTGGCTAGGTTGAAAATGGCCCACAAGGGCAATTAGCCTAGTATTAATCTATGAACCTATGAACCTATATAAATGCAGGGTAATGAAGTACAAATGGGACACTGGAGCTTCCCCACCTATTTGTTTAAAAGAGAAATTTAAGGAATGGGTAGTGGAAATTATGCAAGAGTCATTAGAGATGATGGAAATTTCTTCAGAAGTTATAGCTAGTGAGTTGGATAAAATAAAAGTAGAGTTTAAAAATAGGGTGGAAATAAAAGAAAATGAGATATGGTTGAAAAGACTAAAATTATTTAGAGGGGCCAGGGATTTCTCTTCTCCACATGATGATACAATCTCAGAGTTGTTATACAGAAGTAATGGGGTGCTGGGAGTGCAACTCCCCACACCAAGGAGAAGGGGCATGTAAAAATGCTTTATTTCTTTTTGCCTGCACGTTTTAGAATTATGACTGCATTGCAAGGGTTTCATTAAATTGAGATCACTCTTGTCAGTAGTTCACAAATAATTCAGTATCTTGTCAGGGAGCCAATTATCTCCTAAACTGTGAGACTCCTTGGACTTAGGTTTTATTTCTTTTCAGATAGGATTAATATCTCATCTGAAGTATAACCACACTTTCAGGTAAAACTGTGGGTTAAGTGTTTCAGCATCCTTGACAATGAACACACAGCTTTCTCTTCCTCTTAAAGAAAGAAATACATTCTTGAATCAATTCTTTGTGAACTGCAACAAATATCCAGAAGCAAAATGCTGCCCAGCAACCTATGGATACATGTGTTTACATCACAACACAGTTGCATGGATTCTCTGTTATACTCTGCCTTTGTGTTGGTATATTTATCATCGCCTGCTTCATTAGCTGTTGAGCACAGTGCAAAGTCTGCAAGATGCTTTAGTCTGGTTTGCTTAGCTTGATTCCAGGCCCTTGTTCAGAACTTAGGGCTTATAAGTTTGATGCATCTTTCTATGTAGATTTTCTTACCCACCCACTATAGACATTCCCCACCTAAGGATTGCTGGCTTTTATATCAGTGACACTAGTCAACCTCATTAGCTAGCATTACATGATTTTTTTCAAACATTTCTTATTAAACTTTATTAAACTTTCTATTATTTAAGAATTAGAATACTTGCCCATTATAAATATCCCAACATAAAGAGGCCTTCCACTATTTCTTGCATTCTTCTTTTAAACTGACAGGACATAATCCACCTTAAAAGGCACAGTCACATACATTCAAGCATCTCAGTCTGCTTTTACTCATATGGATGAAGATTGAAACTAACAAACTGACATTACCTACACATCCTACGAAATTTATACACACACACACACACACACACACACATGTGTGTGTGTATATATATATATATATATATATATATATATATATATATGCATATATCTATCTATATCTATCTATCTATATATATATATATATATTTATATATATATATATATATATATATATATATATATATATATACACACACACACACACACACACACACACACACACACACACACACACACACACACACACACACACACGTGTATCCTACAGGTCATTGCTGCATTTTCTGTTGAGTTTAAGTTCAAAAGTATAATGTCATGGACTTCCAACATGGTTGCACTCTGATGAACAGCTTAATTTCAGCTCTCCCAGTATGAAAAAGAAACTGAGAAACAGCTGCTAGAAATATTGTCAGCTTGAGTAAAATTCAGTTACTGACTAGTAAGTTCTCTGTCTGGAAGCCAGAAAAGAAGAAATTTAGAGAACCTAAAAGAAAATCAGTCAGAAAAGGAGAAGAGAAAACGCTGTATGGGAAGAATCCTACAGCTGTTTGGCAAAAGCAGTTCAAGCTTCAGCTTTGGTTCAAGAGATGACTTCCAGTAATTCAGAGAAAAAAAAATCAAATATGTTCAGAGGTGAATTAAATAAATGAACCACTGAATGAGTATATCAACTCAAATAACAAATCTCTGGAAAAAATGAAAGAATCTTTAAACAGCTATTCAGATGAACTGATAAAACTGCAAACATCAGAGGTCAAAATGAAGGAAAGGCTGAGTGGGACTGATCAAGAAGAGCTGTTTAAAAAAAATGGTAGAGTTTGAGAACAGAGCATACCGAAAAAAAACTGAGATTTTCTGTTATACCAGGGAAATCGAATGAGACATACTGCATTCTTTTTATAAAAGCACAAAATAAATAACTGGACTTAATATATTCCACAGCAGAATTTGTTAAGTGAAAGGGTAAATCAGGTGTAGGCACCAAACCTGAAGATGAGAAAGCAGCGAAGAACTGTATTAGTAAAAATGTAATCATACGAGCAGAAAGAGATGATCCTATCAAAACTGTGGTGGAGGAGAAAAATATTAATAACTGGATATAACAGAGTGTTTGTAGAAAATAATTATGCAATCTACACTAGGCGGAAGAGAAGCAAATTTATCCCAGCAGTCAAGGAATGCTAAGAGGCAGGTGTGAGATACAAACTGCTGTATCCAGCTGTCTTCAGAATACTTTTTCCTGGAAGATCAAAATTATTTTTGATGCAGAAAAGCTAAGGGGGCAATACAAACGTTTCTCCAACAAGGAGTGAGCCATCAAACAGAAGTAGACTCTGCTTCTCATTCTTCTGATGGTAAGGCTCATAGAAAGACTTTTCTAGTGAAATATTTTCCAATGCTCTAAATGAAAACATTTGGTAGACAGAATAAATCACAGGAGTTGACTAGAAGAATTGGGAGTACCCTGGACTTGAACTGGAGTCTAAAGTTGGGAGATGGAGCTGAACAGGCAGAATAAATGTCAGACTATAAAGCATCAACCACATTTATGAAATATGGCTTTACAAGAAAAGTGTCTGGAAAAGACTGGATTTTTGTTGACTTTGTTTAACTTGTTGGTGGACTGATAGTCATATGTCCCACTTCATGTGGTTAATGCTTGAAGGGCACTAAAAGAATAAAAAGGAGGGAGAAACAGGGAAAAAGTAACCATAAGTAAAATAATTGTTGTTCTTAGCAGTATTAGATTAAAGCATTTTATAATATAAATTACATGTGATACAGTAAAATATTGTCAGTGATCACAGTAGTATCTTTATCACATACAGCAAATGGGTGTTTTTTCTTCTCTCTTATTTAGTTTTAAGAAATGTAGGCATTACACTGTAAAAAGAGAAGAACAGCTGGACAAAATCATGCTCAAAGCAATAGATTGTCATCTTTGGCTGATGGGGTGGGGAAAGGAGTGTAAAAATGCACTGATCATACTAGATGTAGAATTGAAATGTTTTCTTTTACTTTTGCATAGGTAAATGCTTGGGTTTATGCCCTCTTCATAATCTAATGACATTTTTTGTCAATGCAAGTGGGTTTTAAAAAATGAGAGACCACAATGTAATAAATCATTTTCTTTAAGCAAATACATGTTCAGTGCCAGTTGCGAAATATGGAGCTGCAGGCAGCTCTATATTTTGATGTTATATGTCCATGGAAACATGTTGACTAAAGGTGAAAGCAATAAAGTGAGAGGTCTGGATACTATTTACTGAGAAAAGCATAAAATTACTAAGGGACAGGACAAGCAGTTCAGTAAAAATAAAGTCTGAAATTATTGTAAGTGAATAAAATATAGTACCTTTTCTGCTAAGTACTTCAATGCATTTACTAGAATAGTGTATAATCTAGTGTTATTTAAAGACAGCCAGTGCACTTTTTTCTTAAGGGTAAAAGGTAATGCTTTGTGAAAACATATAAGTTGTTTTCACATGTGGGAGACAAATAAAGATAAGATAAGATAGGAACAAATAGCAATTAGTGTATGCAGGAGCACAGAGTGTAACATGTCTTAACATGGATCACTTTAATTTTATGTCAGGTTTTGTCCGCATATGTAGCTGTCAATTTGTGACAATTGCTTTTATAAGGAGGGTTAAATTTCATTATTTGACGATGTACATAGTTTTGTGTGTTTGCTTTAAATTAATAGGTTATTATGAGGGTTGTATTAAAACATAAAGTTGTGTAAAATGTGACATAGGTCAACTTGTGATGACAAGAATAAATATTTATTTTATTTATTACTTATTTACTGACATTTGATTAAAGGGAAAGTCCAACGGGTAGAAGCCCATTTTCAGAAGAGGGGAGAAAAGCTCCAAATTATTACAATACATTTTAAGAATAATAATTTTGCAATCTTCAAAAATAAAACGTAAAACATCTGCAGTTTAAATAATTATAAAAAATTACACATAATATTAAAAAATTAGTTAAGAATCTATACAAGTTTTATGACACTATAAAGGATAAACCTGCCAAGCATTAGTGGGGGCATGTAACAGAAAAGCTGGAAATAGACATTTAAAAAAGTTGTTATATATAACAGGTGGGAATAATAACTTCATGTCATAATGATTACACTAAACATATTTTGGAATGTAAATGGCCTCACAGGCATAGACAAAAAGGAAAGGTCATTGAAGTATATTATGACATGCAAAGTGCAAATAGCAATGCAAAACGAGGCACAAATGGAAAGAAATGAGCATGTGAATTTGATGAAAAGGATTTCACAAGGGATATTCAGCATCAGGGACAAAGGAAAAGTGTTGTACTTAAACTAATTGCTAGAGCAGATAGAAGAGGAAAAAAGACAGTAATGGTAGATTTGTGGTAGTAAGTGGCTACTGGAAAGGAAGGAGGTTAATGCCAGCATGTATTTATACTCCACCTAAAATTAGTATTATGGAGCTTAAGAACATCTTCAGAGAAATAATCAGCTTTCAGCAGGACATATTACTTATAGGTGGGGACTGGAAATTGATTTGCAACAGTGAGGATATATCTGGGATACATAGAATGGAATGTATAATAAAATAGATTAAATTTATGATGAAATTTATGAAAACACTTGGCATGGAAGACATGAATTCAGTAGTAGAAACTGTGAGAGAATTTATGTGGTATTCAACAAGGTATAGTGATTGAATTAGACTAAACAGAAATTATTTTTCACAAGGAACGTGCATTTAATTGAATGTTTTGACACACATACAATAACTATTTCATATCAACCACCATTAACAACTAAGATATAAATGCAGGGTAATGATGTATAAATGACACACTGCAGCTTCCCCATCTACCTGTTAAAAAGAAAAGTTTAAGGAATGGGTAGTGGAAATTATTCAAGAGTTATTGAGGAAGATAAATTTCTTCAGAAGTTAAATGAAAGTGGAGTTTAAAAATAGGGTATAAATAAAAGAAAAAGAGATATGTTTAAGAAGAACAAGAATTATTTAAAAAGGCTGACAAAGATAAAGTACTGCAGAATAAGGGGGAGCTCACAGAAGAAGAGGCAGAAATGCAGAATGCTAAAGAGAGAATAAGGGATTATCTGGATAATATGCATGAGTTTAGAAAGACTAAGCAAGTGTTTTTTTTTATAACTCCAGAGCACAAAAACATTTAGCACAATGACTTAGGCAATAGAAAGTAGAAAGGGTTGTTGCTAAATTTAGGCAGCCTCTAGCAAGAAAAATAACTAGAGATCCTGTACGGGTATAGAAATAGTTCAGAAATTTTATGAAAATTGGTATAAAGTAGAGGAATGTGGAAATCAAGAAAAGGCACAAATGGAAATATTTATGGAAGACTTAGGTATGCCAAAGTTAGAGGTAGATGAGGCTTAACAACTAAAATTTAAGCTAAGAAGAGATGAGATAAAAATGGTGATATTGAAAACAAAACCAGTCCCAGTGCTGTACACAATTCCAAGGACCACTTTCAAACAGTAATTTTAGCGCTTTCCTCCACTTTTAATGAAGTGAACTTCCTCAGAAACAATTACATCTACCCAGACTTCCCATTGTATACATTCCTTCACTCATGAAGCAGGAAATTACCTCAAATGTTAATAATTAAAATTCGTAAAAATAATTACGTTTCTGTGTAAAAATATCATATAGTGACATTCATTTATATAATAAAAACCATTTTAAATTAATAGATTCGTTTAACCCAGGTGCATGGTCTGCACCGAAGTACAACTGCCAAAAAGCTTCTTTGCATTCCAGTTTGTCATTATTATTATTACTGTCAAAAATCACATTATCAACCTTATCCAGGAAAAAAAATGTGAACTTTTTAAATTCAGAACATACAGTTGCATGTCTAGCTAAAGAATTAGACAAATCTTTCTTTTTTATAGCTAGATTGTGTTCATATATCCTGCGTTTCAAACAACGTATGGTTTTACCAATATAATAACCTTCGCAGGACATATAGGTAGCAATGTAGACTATGTATTCACTATTACAGGTAAAATAGTTTTTAGCCCAAAATATTTTGTTTATGTGACAAAGTTACAAAGGAGGAATTGTTAATAAATCTGTATTGTTTACAGTTTTTGCATGCATATGTACCTTTTTTAGTATGTCCTTCCATTACTGTAGTACCTATAGTGTTATTCCCAAACTCTAACATATTCTTAATGTTAGTAACTTTCTTGTAAGTAAATTTGGGTTTCATACCTATTGTTGATAGAAGTTCTTTGTTTCCCAACAAAACTTTCCAATTGTTTTCAATAATGTCTCCTATGTACCACATCTCATTAACTATAGGTATAGGGAAAGCACTATAATAATTCGCAATTCTCTTGTCAGATACATCAGATGTATCAGTGACTACTGGACCTACCATTATATCTGTAGATTTTAAAATGGGTGAAGCAACCCCCCTTCTTAGACACATTACCTCTTCTTCTATCTGTTGTAACCACTCTAAACTATAACCTCTTGATATAAACAGAGACCTCAGAAGAAGAACTTCTTCCAAAAAACTTTCGTCATTTGAGGTCAATCTACTAAGTCTAATAATTTGACCTTTTACAACACCCATTTTCATGTGTTGTGGGTGTAAACTATCTCTATGTAGATACTGATTAGCAAATACTGGTTTTCTGAATATACTACTCTCAAATTTCTTATTTTCGACATCTATATTTAGATGTAAGTCCAAATAATCAATGGATTCCCCATAACCACTAATCTTGAACTCCAAAAAATCTGTGGCAGAATTCAGATAGTTGACATAGTCCACAAATTCCCCGTACTCTCCAGTCCATAAGAAAAACAAATGATTGATATATCTATAATACACCTGAATCTTATTAAAACTTGGAAATTGGCCCAAATATTTTGTTTCCCAATTCGCCATCACTAAATTTGCAAAAGCAGGAGCTACTCTTGTTCCCATCGCTACACCCGAAATTTATTTATACAACTGGTTATTAAATCTAAAGAAATTATTATCCAACGCTAAATCCATCAAACGATATATTGTGTTGATTTTATCACTACCAAATTCAGTGTTGTGATTAAGATATTCTCTTTGAAACTCAATGCCCCTCTCTTGGTCAATAGATGTATAGAGTGACTTTACGTCTAATGTGCCAAAGTGTATAGGCTCTTCAGAAAATTAATATTTTCTCAAAATTTTTAATAAATGCCAAGAGTCCCTTAAAAATATTTGGACTTTTGAACTATTGGATTTAGAACGTAGTCCAACCAGATAGATATGGTCTCTGTTCTAGATTTACTGGCAGAAATAATGGGCCTGAAGGGGGGATTTTGACTATTGTTTTGAATTTTTGGAATACCAAAAAAAATGCCATTTTTGGATATTCTACAAATAGATAATTGTAATAATCATTATCTATTTCACCTTGGCAAAACATATCAAATAAAGTAACATCCAACATATTGTAACTCCTACTTACTTCTTCAATATCTACCCTTCTGTAAGTGCGAACATCTTGTAACAAAGTCTGTACAGAACTTTCATAGTCTCTGGTATTCAGAAGTACAATTTTGCCACCCTTATCAGCTCTCATTGTTCTTATTTCAGAATTTTTACTCAATCTGATTAAAGCATCATGTTCACCCTTAGGTTTTGAGTTTGGTATGTATACCTAATGTTTCTAAAATCTGTCTCACATAAATTTTGAAAAAACTTGTAGTTTGTAAAGGTGGATTGAAAGTACTAGGCTTTTTATCCAATATATTGTGTGTTGTGTCACTATTTGTTACAACTTCTTGCATGACATACTTTAAATTAAGCTTTCTTAAATATAATCTAAAATCAGTAATTCATTTCCCAATATTCATGTTTCAAGCTGGGATAAATGAAAAACCTTTTTTCAAGACACACTCCATGTCAGGTGAAAGTAAAACATCAGATAAATTTAAAATACCTAATCCATAATTTTGAACAGTTTTACCCCTCACCATTTCTTCCTGTTTCTCCCCCTCTCCTACTATGTTCTCAGTGGTATTTGACCACTTGGGTGTCCATTTGTTGCCCATCTTGTCCATTATAAAAGGGCCACCATTGTGACTGGAAACTGTACTTTCTGTTGAAACTGCTTGGGCATAAAGTACAGTTGTGTACACCTACCATAAATGTAAATGTTCGAGTGTCTTCACTGTTGCAGTCATGACTGTAGGGTTCTCCCCTGCCGGCAGGCAGCCCTCAGTCGGCCAGAATCCCAAAGTCTGGGTCTGGCGTCGGCTGTTCAACCATGCTCCCTGACGTCAGAGCTCCAGGAGTATAAAGCTGACAGCCGACGCCATCTTCTCCAGTTTTTCTTGCCCCAGATGTCAGGAGTCCCAAAATGAAAAAGGTCCCATAACCTTTGCAAATACACATCAGAAGAATGGTGAAAAAAGGAAATACACAAAAATAAAAATAAGAGGGGACAGGAGGGTGGGAAACCCAGACTGCAACAGTGAAGACACTCGAACATCTACATTTATGGTAGGTGTACACAACTGTACTATGTTCATCATGTTTCACTGTTGCAGTCATGACTGTAGGGTAGAATCCCAAAGCTGAAAGAAAGGGAGGTGGTCATAAAGAAGAAGGGGCAGCTAAAAGGCCCTGCAAGACTGCAGAGGCAAAGCCTGCCCTAGACTTAGAGTAGAGAGGTAGATTGTAGTGCTTAGAAAAAGTATGCACTGAACTCCAAGTTGCAGCTTCCAAAATGTCCTTGGTAGGAACTCCCCTGAGGAAGGCCACAGAAGTGGCAGCAGCTCGGGTGGAATGAGTCCGTATACTCCCTGGGATTTGCTTTCCATGGTGTGAATAACAAAATCTGATTCCATGAGCAATCCATTTAGAAATGGTCTGTTTTGAAATGGCTTTACCTTGGGAGCTTGAAGCATAAGAAACAAACAATTGTTCTGATTTTATGATGTCCTTGGTTCTGTCCAGGTAAAAACATAGTTGTCTGTGTACATCCAAGGAATGTAAGATCCTTTCCCCTTTATTTTGAGGAGTGGGGAAAAAAGTTGGCAAGTGGATAGTTTGATTTAAAACCACTTTGGAAACCACCTTAGGCATGAAAGTAGGATTAGTCCTTAAAGACACCCTGTCTTGATGAAAAATAATATAAGGTTCCACAGCCATAAGAGCTTGTAACTCTGAAACTCTCCTGGCAGAGGTTAGGGCTAACAAGATAGCTGTCTTCCAAGATAAAAACTTGATGTCAGAAGAAGCAGCAGGCTCAAAAGGAGGCAAGGTTAGTTTTTCCAAAACATAGTTGAGATCCCAAGCAGGAATGGGAGGAGATCTAGGAGGTCTTAAGTTCTTAGCACCTCTGAGAAACTGTCTCATGAGCTGGTGGGAAAAGATGGGAGGATCTGTATTATAATGAGCAGAAATAGCCGAAGCATGTATCTTAATGGAAGAGAAAGAGAGACCCTTATGTAAGAGATCTGTCAAGTAAAGTAAAATTAAGGAAATGTTAGGAAGAAAAGGATCAGAATCCTGAGCCTGCATCCAGGAACAAAATCTTTTCCATTTTCCTGCATAAGATTTTCTAGTGCTAGGACGCATGGCTTCTAAAATGACATCCATAACCTGCTTGGGTAGAATAGAAGAAATCAAAGGCCCTGGATTAACCAGGCCGCCAGGCTGAGAGTTCTGACATGAGAGTGTAGAACCTGACCCTGATGTTGGGACAGAAGGTTTGGAGACTGAGGTAAAACCCAAGGGGGCTCCCGACATAGGTTTTTTAGAGTTGGATACCAAAACTGCCGAGGCCAATTTGGAGCCAGCAAGATTGTCATCTTGGGCTTGTCCTGTTTTATCTTCAATAAGACCCGTGGAAGAAGAGGAAGAGGTGGAAAGGCATATCCGGAGAGGTTCCTCCAACTGAATGACAGGGCATCCACTTTCCAAGCTTTTCTGTGGAAAGTCCTGGTGCAAAAATTCTGTAGTTTATGATTGAGATGGGATGCAAAGAGGTCTATGTCAGGACATCCCCAGACTTCTGTTATCATCCTGAATATTTTGGTGTCCAGCATCCACTCGTGTGGGTCCGAAAGGTTTCTGCTCAGACTGTATGCCAGGAAGTTTTGTTTCCCTGGTAGAAACTGAGTTGAAGATCCAGATTGCAAGCTAGAGCTGTGTTCCGTAGATCCATGGCTAGTCTGCAAAGGGGGTAGGAATGAGATCCCCCTTGCTTGTTTATGTACCACATAACTGTGGTGTTGTCCGTCCGTATTAGTAGTTGTCCTGGTTGTAAGAGATTCCTGATGGTCAATAGAGCTTTCTGAATGGCTAACATTTCCTTTAAGATGATATGCAGGTGCTTCTGATCCTTTGTCCAAAGGCCCTGCGGACAATTGCCCTGAAAATGGGCTCCCCAAGCATAATCCGAGGTGTCCGTGGTTAAAATCTGAGTGGCAGGAGGCAGACAGAAGGGTTTCCCTTTGTTTAGAGCACATGCCCTGGACCACCAAAGAAATTCCTTTTGAAGGCAAGGAAGGACGAAGATCAGTATGTCCAAACTGTGGCAATGCTGAGACCATACACTTTTTAGGTACCACTGTATTTTCCTCATGTGTAGTCTTGCATATGGTATGAGAAGGATGCAGGAGGCCATGTAACCCAAAGCCTGCAGGAATTTCCTTGCAGATAGCTGAGTTAAAGTTGCCAAGGTTCTGAAAGTTGAAGCCAGCTGTAATTGTTTTTCCAGATGTCAGAAATGCTATCTGGGTTGTGGTGTTTAAAAGTGCACCCAGAAAAGTTATCTGTTGTGATGGGGTTAAATTTGACTTTTTTATGTTTACAGAGAATCCCAGGAACTTGAGAAGGTTCTGTACAAATTCTAGATGCTGGAGTAAGACATCCTTGCTGTCTGCCTGAATTAGACAATCATCCAGATAAGGGTAAATTTGTATTCCCTTGAGTCTGCAGTAAGCTACTATTGGAGCCAGGCATTTGGTGAAGATCCTGGGTGCAGTAGATAATCCAAAGGGCAGCGCAGAGAATTGAAAGTGCCTCGATCCGGCCTTAAACCTGAGGTATTTTCTGCGATCCTGCCTGATGGGAATGTGTAAATATGCCTCCTTTAAATCCAAAGTTACTATCCATGCATCTCTGGACAGCATTGGAAGTAGCTGCTGTAGAGTAAGCATCTTGAATTTTGGAATCTCTAGAAAGGTGTTCAAGACCGACAGATCCAGAATGGGTCTCCATGAGTTTTGCTTCCTTGGGACTAGAAAGAGCCTTGAGTAAAAACCTTTTCCCATCTCTGAAAGTGGAACCAGTTCTATGGCATTCATAGCCAAAAGAGCTTCCACCTGGTTTAAAGCCTCCGTCCATTGATGTTTTGGAAGGTCTGGCCATCAGCTTGGCCTTGGCAAGGTATGAAAATGGAATCTGTAACCCCTTAAAATCACATCCAAAACCCACTTGTCTTGGGTTATTTGAGTCCAATTTTGATAAAAAAGAGAGAGTTTTCCTCCAAGAGGGGCTTCCAGGCAAGAAATTCCTGTATCCCAACAGAGGGAGTCATTGAGTTTGTTTCCTTTGAGTTTGTGACCTGTCCTCTCCTCCCCTAGGGGTGGAAGCAGTCCACTGTCTTTGTCTATAAGAAGCTTGTGTTTGAGGCCTTCCTCTGGAGCGTCTGTATCTAGCCCTCTGAGGCCTGTCTGATGAGGGAAAGGACCAACTTTTTGAAGGCCAATTCCTGCTAAATCTAGGTGGCTGTACTTGTAAGAAATCTTTAACTGTTTGCATGGATTTCGCCTTATCCTCCATCTTTTTAATCACCTCTTCAGCTTTTGATCCAAACAAAACATTATGCTGAACAGGAGCATCCAATAATTTAGCCTTTACTTGTTCAGGCAAATTTTGTTCCTTTAGCCATGCATGCCTTCTAATAACTGTGCCAGAGGCCGCAGCCCTACAAGAAGCCTCCAAGGCATCAAATCCACAGTGTAAACCATGCTTCCCAACTTGTTCAGTGGCATGCAATAAGTCATGTAATTCCTTATCATCTGCACAGGCAGAAATGGAAGTAAGCTTTTGTTTTAAAACAGACAAGAGAAATTGCTGGTATTTAAACATATGAAACTGACAGTTTAAGGCCCTAATGGACAAAGTAGCAGAAGTGTACACCTTTTTGCCCCATCTCTCTAAGGATCGAGAATCCTTTTCAGTAGGAATGGGATTTTTGGCAGAAGCAGCCTTAACTCCCTTAGGACCCTGAGAAATGGTTTCAGGGTCAGCAGAAGGGTTCTTGTATAAAAACTGATGGGAATCAGGAACCCTGTAATATCTATCAGGCTTAACAGGGGCAGGAGGAAAAGAGTCAGGGGTTAAGTTAGCCTCCGAAAAGGCATCATCCACAATATCCAAAACAGGAGGAATAGCCAGGGGTCTATGTTGGGGAAGAAGAAGAAAATCCCTCAGTCTTTTCTTAGATTCTGAGTACTCCTGTCCTTCCCAATGGAAATGTTCCCTCATTTCATGCAAAGTTTCCCCAAAAGAGAAATCCTCAGGGGGAGAAGCTGAAGGAATGGATTCTTCAGCATCAGAATCCTCATAAGGAGAGAAAGAATATTCCTGATCAGAAGAAGAAACTGAAGAAACAGAAGCTTGATCAGAGGAATCATAATAAACATCCTGCCTTGGCCTTTTATCTGGAGGGGGATGTGAACCCCTAATCATAGTAAATAAATCCTCCGCCATCTTGAGTAACTGTTTATGTGACTTGGGAGCCGGTTCAGAGGAGGCCTGTGTTGTAGTCTTTGATTTAGAAGGAGTCTTTGCCTTTGTCTTTGGCTTTGCCTTTATTAGAAGCTGAGTAGGCCTGAAAACCCCTTCGGAAGCCGGTACCTGCACAGCGGCTCCAGACCCATCCGAAGGAGCATTGTCCGAAGGTCCTGCAACAGAAATATTTAAAGGCCTGGTTGGCTCCTCATGAGAGTCCGTTTTGGCCATCGGTTCTGAAATGGCCGACGACAGGGGCTGCAAAAGTGCCTCACTGATGATGGCCGAACCTGAAGCTGGCTCCGCTTGTGCGCTATCATCAGATTTGGACCTCGGAGGCCTGTCTTTGTCCTTGCGACGTTTGTGAACTCCGGTAGCCGGAACCGTATCCGATGACATTTTGTAGTTAAAGCGCCTACCGAAGTAATGAAAAGCAAAATCGTACCTTCGCTTAATTGTACGTTGATTGAATCTAGCACAAAACCGACAACTAGCTACATCGTGGTCAGGGCCTAAGCAAGGAATACAGTAAGAATGAAAATCCTTATGAGGTATTTGCTTCCCACATGAAATACAATTATTAACTTTTTCTGACATCGGAGTGGAGCAAGAAAAAAGTTTCCCCAACGGGGTACTTAGCTTTGAGTGGAGAAGAAAATCTTCGGACTGAAGTATATCAGAAAAATCGTCAGGAGTCAGCCGACCGGCACTGGCGAACTGCTATCACCGCACGGCAAGAAAGACTGGAGAAGATGGCGTCGGCTGTCAGCTTTATACTCCTGGCGCTCTGACGTCAGGGAGCATGGTTGAACAGCTGACGCTGGACCCAGACTTTGGGATTCTGGCCGACCGAGGGCTGTCTGCCGGCAGGGGAGAACCCTACAGTCATGACTGCAACAGTGAAACACAATGAACATCTAGTCTTATTCACAGTTTCATTTTTCTCATGTTTTACATGAGAACCCACACCTGTAGATCCCGAAATGTTATTACTGTCCATTGCTGTATTATCTGTGTTATCGTTATGGACAGTCACTGCAGCCTTAATAGCACCAATAACAGGTTGTTGTGTCAGTTCAATGTTGTTTCCATGATCTAAACCAACAGTCACTTGTGTCCTTTCATGGATAATATATGCTTTGTTAAGTTTATAAGGTAAAATGTCCCTTTTTAGTTTTGACTGTTTTCTGATAATAATAGAGGCTTGTTGTCTATCTGCTTTAGCCTCTAAACTGTTGTATAGTTCACAGAACTCCAAAAAACAGCCAAAACATTTAATACGATCATCCGTTTGTTTTATATTTTCTTTAACTTTGATGATTTCTTTTCCATAATGCACTATTAAAATGCACATCATGTTTAACCCAGTCTCGTATAAATCTATCAAAGTATTACACAAATCATCAACAGGCGTTACACAATTGGGAAATTTTGCAGTTCTTAAACCTTGTGGAATGCATTTACAAATAATGCATTCTTCTAAATATTGGATTTCCAAATCTAAAGTCACAAACTTCAATATGTATTTATCCATCTCATATATAGTTTTTTGCAATTGATAGAATCTAAATACGTGTTATTAGTTGACTGATTACTTACGTCTGTGACGATAGTAGTGTCAGCGACACTAGTGAATGGGTTATCTTTCTGTTTGAAAGCATATTCCAAAACATTAGTTTCAGTTAAATCCAAACATGGTGCATTATGTGCATTATGGAAAACATTAGTTTCAGTTGAACCCAAACATGGTGCATTAAGTGCATTACGGAAAATAAATCATCAAAGTTAAAGAAAATATAAAACAAATGGATGAGCATATACAATTTATAATGTATTTAAAAAGGAAGGGACTGAAGCATTAGGGATTTTAGTTAGAGGTATCTGTCATCATTAGGCTGACTGTTGTTTTAAAACTGCTAATTCAGCTTTTAATGATTAATTGTCAATTAGGTTTAATTGACTGCTATTTTAGTATTTAAAAAGGTTTTGTTTAAGTGTAAGCCATTAGTCTGAAGAAGTCTCCATTGCAGGAGACAAAAGCGCTTACTTTTGGCTTGTATTTTACTTGAAATACTGTCTTGAACTTGTGGATTAAATCTTGAATGCCATTTCCTGGTGCTGCCATTGTTTTTTTGCTGTTTTGGATACTGATTTGGTTAATAGCGTGCTGCTGTATTTCAAGAACATTAAGAATATGTTAGAGTTTGGGAATAACACTATAGGTACTACAGTAATGGAAGGACACACTAAAAAAGGTACATATGCATGCAAAAACTGTAAACAATGCAGATTTATTAACAATTCCTCCTTTGTAACTTTAAGTCACATAAACAAAACATTTTGAGCTAAAAACTATTTTACCTGTAACAGTGAATACATAGTCTACATTGCTACCTGTATGTCCTGCGAAGGTTATTATATTGGTAAAACCATATGTTGTTTGAAACGCAGGATATATGAACACAATCTAGCTATAAAAAAGAAAGATGTGTCTAATTCTTTAGCTAGACATGCAACTGCATGTTCTGAATTTAAAAAGTTCACATTTTTTGTCCTGGATAAGGTTGATAATGTGATTTTTGATGGTGATAATAATAACAAACTGGAATGCAAAGAAGCTTTTTGGCAGCTGTACCTCGGTGCAAACCATGCACCTGGGTTAAACGAATCTATTAATTTAAAATGCTTTTTATTATATAAATGAATGTCACTATATGATATTTTTACACAGAAACGTAATTATTTTTAGGGATTTTAGTTATTAACATTTGAGGTAATTTCCTGCTTCATGAGTGAAGGAATGTATAAAAAGGGAAGCCTGGGTAGATGTAATTGTTTCTGAGGAAGTTCACATCATTAAAAGTGGATGAAAGTACTAAAATTACTGTTCTAGAGTGGTCTTTGGAATTGTGGTACAACACTGGGACTGGTTTTCTTTTCAAATTTTGAGTTACAAAGTTTGTTCTATTTTGCAAAAAATGGCGATATATGTCCAATCTGCAGGAAAGTCTCCAGAAATAGATGGTATACCCATGGAAAGTTAGAAGCAAGGAGGGAAGAAAGTGTTAATGATCTGGATGATTTTGTTTAACAGTATTTTAAAAGGACGGCAAGTACTAATATCCTGGAAGAAAACTGTGGAGGCTGTAATCCCTAACGACAGTAATGACCAATCACACCCAGCTTCATATTTGATTTATATTTACAGCAACTGGCAAAGTAAATAAAGGACTCAGAAATTTCAGTGTAACTTGTATGGTAGTCAAGAAAAGCTGGCTTTGTTAGTAGACTATTATTTTGTAGCTGATAAAAACACAAAATAACAACTCAGTGTTGTGGAACATTCTGAGACAGTTTCAAGTCTTTTCAGGATATAAAATTAATGAAGACAAAACAAAGGCTATAGCTGTAAATTATGTATCCAGACATGAATTGCTTCAGCAATACCCATATTTATGGGGACATCATGAAATTAATTTAGAAGTATGGGTTAAAAGGATTCTGTTATGGCAGCTAATATATGTGGGAAGAGACTAAACAAAAGATAAAAATACTGCAAAAGTGGAAGCTTTTGTTTATGCATATGGATTGCAAGATACAAGCAGTGAAAACGTTTAAAATCCCTTCAGTTTTATATACAGGTCAGGCATATTTTTATCCACCAGAGGAGATACTGTGGATGGTAATTAATAAAGAGTTCCTAGGGAAATAATTCGGTTGGCCGTTTCTGTGACTTTGCTATTTTCAGCACTGTGGTGTAAAGTTATGAGTCGGGTTCAGGTAAGTGTGCAATTGTGTGGACGTGAGGGTTAGGGCATGGGTTAGGTGAGTTAGGGTTAGGGCACGTGTCAGGTAAGTGTGCGACTGTGTGGAAGTGAAGGTTAGGGCAGGGTAGGTGAGTTAGGGTTAGGGCGTGGGTGAAGTGAGTGTGCGATAGTGATGGACCTTAGGGTTAAGGTAAGTGGATAGAAATTAGTGTATGTACAGTTTAGTGTAGGGTTCGTTGTAGGATTTTAAGTGTGTGTGTGTGTGTGTGTGTGTGTGTGTGTGTGTGTGTGTGTGTGTGTGTGTGTGTGTGTGTGTGTGTATTGCTGTTTTTTTGGTGTGCTTGTGTTGTGTTTATGTGTTTCGGAACAGCAAATTTTTTCCATGGGAAAAAATTTGCTGTTCTGCATGTTCGATATTTTCAGCATTTGCTGAATAGGGGCTGATATTAGGACATTCAAAGTTTTAAAACTTTGATGTTCTAATATAGATCTTAATTTGACATCCTTAAGAGAAATGCTCCTGCAAAAGACCTTAGTAGTAAAAGTAAAATCATACTTTGGGTTACTAAATCAGTCAGGATAGCTATGCCAGAGTGTAATAAAGCCTGGAGACTTTATAAGCACAGAGGTTATGCCTGAGTCTTTGATCATAGCCAAGTTGCTATATGCTTGAGAAATAAGCATCAAGAAAATGACACTGAGAGTGGGGTGAAGTAAAGCATGAGAGAGAAATCTTGACATCCATTTCAACAACACATAACTATTTGTATGTGATCAGAGAGATCCTATCATTATTTTTTGTAGTACATGGTGCTTTCTGGAGGTTTACCTGCTCTGGTGCACTACTGTTTTTTTACTATATGGAGTTTTGTCTGCTCCAATCCACTACAACATAAGGAAATAAAAAAGAGGTTAAGAAGGAAACTGTAGAAACATAAAGAGTTTAAAACAGCATTGAAAGCTATAACACTAATCTACCTCACAGACAGCAGATAGAAATTGAGTGCATCTTTCTTGCTATGGCCTATTTCAAAGCTGCAACTGACATTTTTATTGGTCACTACAGCTTACTAATGGCTGCTCCCAGGGCATCTCCTCATTCACGGAGTCTTAAACCTCCTTGACATCCTTGGACTTACTCTAACCCAAGTTAAAGGCAGGAAAGGAGACTGAAGCATCCACAGGCACTATCACACTGCCAGCAAGGGATTCTTTTCTACTTAAACCCTATCTCATTCACTGCACATACTCATGGCACTCAAGGAGGTGGTGTACAAATGGCTTGCAGCATACCATGCACGCCTCCATGTGCAGCTCGCCCAAAACCTTGCCCACTTTGTTGACAGCACTCAACCCTACATGCTCATTCTCCAGTACAGATCAACCATGGAAGTGTGCTCAACTGAGTAACCCCCAAAGCCCCCCTCCCCCAGAAATGCATGCTCATCTTCCCTGCCTCACCATTAAGCACACAAGCTGCTAGTCAACCTCAGGTCACCTGGGCCATAGTAAGGGCTTAATCCACAGACAAGCAGCAGGCATTTCCTGTGTGGCCTTGGTCTGGCTCATTTATTCACAAATATTTAGTTTTTAGATCCGTGTGCGCTCACATCACTCTTTCACAGATATCTAACTATTTCTGCTAATTTACTGGGATGATTTTTGCAGCTTTGTGTAGTACACTTCAGAGATAGAAATAAGCTTGATGGTTTACATATATGCTTTACCTTACAGCAAACATACTATTATCATTAAATATCATTCTGCAACTCTGTTAACACTTCCTTTGAAAGATACTGTTCATAGTAATCCATCAGTCTCTTCCATAAAGTGAAAACTTGTTCCACATTGTAAGTTCAGATTCAACAAGAGGATTATGATATTGAGACTGATATCACACACACACACACACACACACACACACACACACACACACACACACACACACACACACACACTCGTGCATCACATATATATGGTATATATATATATATATATATATATATATATATATATATATATATGGTATTTAGTCATAACCCTCTTTATTGTGAATATTCCTAGTATGTTGCTCATCCCCTATACTTAGTTTTGCATGATTTATAAACAAACTGGTTACCAAATTACTTTAGCACATGCAACGAAATTCCACCCTATCAATTTAAATGTTAAACTTTTATTTAGCAGGCATTTATGATGCTACACATAACATTCCATGCCCAGTTTGTGTCCCTCAGTCTTCAGTTAAAAAGTATTTCAATCTTGTCACTTAAAACAGTCACTTTGACATGTGTGGTTATACATTTAACAAAAAGTAGTTACTGATAATCTTGTCTGGAAAGCTTTAAGTGCATTCACAAATGGCCTTCACTTTGACATTTAATTCCCTAAATAGTGATTTTAGAATGCTAATGGCACATAACATATACAATTGCGAGGCTGCATTAACACAGTATAACATATACAAAACAATTTTTTGAAACACAAACTAAAATCAAAAAGTCAGTGGTCAGTTTTGAAAAACATACCAAAATCTTCTGCTCCTTCTTTACTTTCAAAAAACATATTATTCATATCCAAGATCTTAACAGCAGAAAAATGTGGCAAAACTGAAGCTGAAAAAAAGAAGAGTTAAATTAAATCCTGCTCAAGACAAATTAATTTCCTTTATTCCTATAGATTACTGGCAAGAATAGCCTATCCTGTACAGATGTATATTAAGGGTAAAACCTGTCATGCTCATGACCAGGTGTCCTGTTTACAGAAACTATTTTCAATACAGTATTAATAAAGAGCATTAACAGATGTAATTTATGAAAGCAATGAAGAGAAACACAAGGAAAATGAATGCAATTACCATACACATTTTATATATATATATATATATATATATATATATATATATATATATATATATATATATATACATGCAATAGATATACACACACTATTTGTACCACCACAACACAACACATGCACACAGATACATGCAATAGATATTCACACAGCATATGTCCTACCCCAACACACATGTATATATAATTCACTTTCTTCTTTTACTGAGAATGTGAACTGATATATGGATGAATATTATACTCAATACTTTTCTTTTATAGTGCTACACTTGCCACCGCTGGGAGTATCAACTAACAATGTGCAAGTATTGCTTACATGTAGGCAAGTAGACTTGTTACGAAGGTCAAAACTTTTGGATATACCCAAGCCCCCCCGTACCACTTGATGTGGGGCTCCCAGAACTTAAATATACCAACTCCACTGTCACATTAACTAGGAGAAGGGGGAAATTTACCAGAAAAAGACATCACTGCTGGCAGAAGCTATGACAGTGACTTCCTATGAACGAACTCCGTGTGATGAGGGTGATCCTCAGGTAAGTGACGCTCAAGAGTTCAATCTTCACCTATCCATAGGTAAACTAACTCAGAATAATATTTTCTGCTTGGACTGTGCCCACTACATCAGCATGAACCCCCATGCCCTCAAAATCAAACAGCCACATTCAAGATTGACACACTTAATAGAAGGTGGCAGTTTTTCCAATGCAGTGTTAAAGTTCCAAGTCATGATTGTAAGTCTCAGCTGTCTGAATTCCAGTTGTGACTCAATACTAAAAGTGCCTAGCAGAATTAAAAATCTGCTTCTTATGGAGCGCAAATGCCCATAATCTCCCAATGAGTCTTTGCCCCCTCCTCAAGCTCCTAATTGATATAATAAACACAACGACTGGCGCATCTCAGTAGAAAGAGAATTTCCCCCTCCAGTGCCTTTACTGAACAGATAGCATTTTCAAAGTCATCAATGATTGCAAATCTGACAGCACAGCAGCATACACTAACATTTTCTGTTTCAGAATGAACAAGCTCTGTGTTGATGAAACTGTATGTTTTGCATCAGGATCATCAAAGCAAGACTCTCTGATGATTTTTTTCATTTTACAACGCTATTCCTTTTTGTGACATTCTTATATAATTGTTCATGAATTCTGATTCCTCAGTAAATAATGAAAACTTTATTTAATATTTATGTCATGGCTGAACTTTGGTGACAAAATACTATTGTATTCCTCTACTCTCAAGTGAAATATAATCAAACATTTGTTTTACATACCCTACTCTCGAATGTTTATGAGTGTGGTTATCTGTAATAATATAGTATTTGAAGGCTCTAGAGGTGGTCACCAAAATAAGTTTTGTTCATATTTTCATGATATTAACATTTTATTTACATACCAAGTGCATTCATATGTATTAACACAGAAGAAATTGGCCACCTAAATCACCTTTTATTCAAATACAAGTAAAACAATCTAGCACCTTGGCTTTATGCCTTAAATGTTTAACTTGCCAAAACATACATCATATCACATATTATCCCATTAGTTAAGGGCAAACCAATCAGTAACTGCATTCATATGTGTTTACTGATGGGATGTGTTGAATGCTTGTGTGCCTGATTTTGTGTGTGTGTGCATGTGCAAGCATGTATATATGGATGTATAAAACATAAGTCGGATCAGTCTTCAGAAGTATATCTAATCCCATCAATTCCCTGTCTCAATGAATCATTAAAATGGTTAGTAACATAGGTTTTGTTGGACTTTGGGAGATGTTCAATTCACACATTCAGTGTTTCACCCATTTCAGTACTTCAGTAGAATGGGAATTTATACTAATGAGTATTAGTAAGTATACTGGGAGATACCATTCACTTTATTTATTTAAATAAATACTTTTTAAGATCATAAAAAAATATTGATAGGATTGGCAAGCATGAGAAAATGGACTGTAGAGGTTTATTCACATCTGTGCAGATACATATTTTGATGTAAGTCTCTGAATTAAGACTGGAGGAAAGGCTGATGACTTTTCAGACATAGAAGCAGTCCCTTCCTGACATGAAGTAGAAAGAAACAAAATGTGCCCACTAGTTGCAGAAAGTTGATGGTGCAGTGGTTAGCATTGTCACCTCACAGCAAGAGGTTCTCCAGTTCGATGCTCGGCTGGGGTGCCTTCTGTGCGGAGTCTGCATGTCCTCCCTGTGGTTGCATAGGTTTCCTCCAGGTGCTCCAGTTTCCTCCCACATCCCAAAGACATGCTGCAGGTGGATTGGACACTCTAAATTGGCCCTAGGTGAGAGTGCATGTGTTTGTGCCTTCTGTGGAAGGTTGGGCGCCGGGCTGGCAACTCAACACTGTAAAACTACACTGCCAATCATGAGCAGACAGGTGATCCGCTGTGGCGACCCCTAACAGGGAAAAGCTGAAAGAAGAAGAAGTTGCAGAAAGTTGATAATATTCATTTCACAGACAGAATAAAGAAAAAAGGTAAGAGGAACTCTTAGGCCATGTAGCAGTAAGTACACCAATCAAAAACTGTGAAGATTTGAACCCTTCCTGTGCTTGTTTAAGTACAATATTCTGTTTTTTATGGCTTTTAGATCCTTCAGACTACTCAGAAGCTGTAGTGGCTCTTGGTTTTGGCTTCTGTGCTGTAACTTCTCCCAGTGAACGTAACGCCGCCTGAAAATCTTATTTAATTTTTTTTTTCATTTAAAAAACATAAACAGTAAACTTTCCCATGTTGAGAAACTTAAACTCATTACCTGCTGATGTAAATAGGCTTACTTAACTAGGCTATTTACTAAAATAGGCAGACAAGGGGGCAACTGCCCCCAGTACAAACTGTTAGTGAGTAGAATCGGCAGCTGTCATTGGTGCATGGGTGCAGTACCAGAGGTGATTTATGAAGCTGTGAGAATATTGTGGCTTACATGTTCATAAGTGTATATTAGGAATGCATTCAAGGAGAACATTTAAGTTCCTAGCCCCCCCAAACCACCTTACTAACGTGCACTACTAACCCTCTCCCTGCTCCTAATGCCTAATCCAGCACCTTACCTTCTAAAGAACGTTTTTCCTAACAGTAACATTACATAAGACAGGCACAGTCACTAAACACACAAACACATGTGCAGATAATTAAATCTAACCCCACCCCCTTACCTAAATCCTACTTAAACCTTAATGCAAAATACTCATAGATATACACCCATACATACATACATACATACACACACACACACACACACACACACACACACACACACACACACACACACACACACACACACACTCACACCAAAATATATCCTTGTACCTAATCCTTACACTAACCCTAACCCACCAATACATGCACACATACTCCTACCCAATAAATTCATCAGCTTACTTATTTTGGCAAAAAAAATAAAAAATAAAACAGAAAACTGAACATTTAGTTCAAATAAATGAGCATTCAGCCAAAAGGACTGCTGTCAAGGATGGAATTTTTTTAAGTGTGTGTGTGTGTGTGTGTGTGTGTGTGTAAGCACATGTGTGTGCATGCAGATGTGTAGATGCCTTTGCAACTGCATTGTATGGGTTAGTAGGGAGAACATTAGTGCAGCTGCTGAGCTGCTAACTTGATGTTGCTTCATGTGACTTTACTATGTCTCGGAACTGTATCTTTTGGGCATTACAGTGTTGCCCACATAATGCTAGCGTAGAATAGTTTTGTATTTATTTTTTTAAAGTATATGGATTATTTTTTTTTCAGGCAGTCAGCTTGTTACTTCTGCATGTAGGAAGAAGGTAAGTTTTTAAAGTATGTGCATATATGTATGTGCATGTGCGTGTGTGAGTGTGCGCACTTGCATGAGCACATGTGTGTGTGTGTGTGTGTGTGTGTGTGTGTGTGTGTGTGTGTGTGTGTGTGTGTGTGCGTGTGTGTGTGTGTGTAGAGGTTACTAAACATGGAAGTTGGCAGCACACAGGTAATTGTGCTTTCTTTCCTTCCTTCTTGCAGAAGGGATGGACAAGTTTTTTTTTTTTTTTCACTTATTACTAACAAATTCCCCCCACAAAAAAGCATTGAGAAACTAATGTCATGATGACTCCTTCATAGATGGCCACTTAGTTCACCTGTATTTAAGGGCAATCAGACCTGCCCACAACATTAGGCTGTGTAGATGTGAGCACTTTGTAGTTTTGATAATCCAGACTCAACTGTTTTAGGTACATTTTTTGTACCTATGCCAGGGTGTAAAATTTAGTTTGCAATTGCTCTGTGAGATCTGAAGTCCAGGTATGGATACAGCAGTGCAAATATAGTTGGGACCAGAGTAGTAAGACATTGTGACTGTTTAGTTTGTACTTTTACCATCATATCGTATATGCTTTATATGTATTATTCTTTTTGCGTTTCCATTAACAGCAGATCTTTTTTCTTCCCAGGATTATAATTCCAAGATGGACCTTGCCAGCTAGCAAAGTAGATAGATAGATAGATAGATAGATAGATAGATAGATAGATAGACAGACAGACAGATAGACAGACAGGCAGTCAGGCAGACAGACAGACAGACAGACAGACAGATAGATAGACAGACAGATAGATAGATAGATAGATAGATAGATAGATAGATAGATAGATAGATAGATAGATAGACAGACAGATAGACAGATAGATAGATAGACAGACAGATAGACAGATAGATAGATAGACAGACAGATAGATAGATAGATAGATAGATAGATAGATAGATAGATAGATAGATAGATAGACAGACAGACAGATAGATAGATAGATAGATAGATAGATAGATAGATATACAGACAGATAGATAGACAGAAATAGAGATAGACAGTCAACTGCGTACATGCATACATATATGCATATCAACAAACATACCTACATGCAGATTCTTTACATGCACAACATACTATGAAGTTGAGTTGCAACTGATCTTTATAGTTACTTGTTTGGGACAAATGCTATGACAATATGATTATCTTCTTAAAAGCATCTATTTTCGCATGGTGCACCTTCAGAATTAATGCCTCCTGCATTGTATGACCCACATGGTTGAAAGGTGGCTACACTATTTTCCTTTTTTGTATCATGTTTGCATTTTGGGGCACATCTTTTAAATGCTGGAGAAACTCATTTAGTCCCATTGTAAACTATTAATGAACAGCACTCTGTATGGTACTCGTACATCAATGAGCTATTCTAATTGGCAGCTTTATTTATTGCTAAAGCTTAAACCAGATATGTAAAGTAATGCTTATCATAACATTTTAATAAACAGTGGTAATACAAATGTAGACTCTTACCAAAAGCACAAGTATCGGCATCTGACAAGCACTGTATTTGAAAGACAATTTCTTGCAGAGACTTGCAGACTGTTAATGCAGTCAAGAGATCCTTAAAAGCTGGAAATATATGGCATTTCAGATGAAAAACAGCAAGCTTCGGAAAGTGCTGGACAAACCAAGCTGGAAAATGAAAATAAATAAATAAATTAATTAATTAATTATAGCTAATGCTCTAAGCCTGCACCTTGATCTGATAGTCTCCATCATTTCCTCTCTACTGCAATACTGCAATGTTCACACATATATTAATATTCTATGTCATCAATTGCACTCATGTTTGTCTTGTATATTTAAAATCATGTTATTACTCACTGTAACCTAGTATTTGTATAACTTGTATACTATGTATTTTATTGTATCACCTTTCTGTAATTTAGTATTCTGCACCATGGATGTTTGATGTATAACTTGTATACTATGTATTTTATTGTATCACCTATCTGTAATTTAGTATTTTCTGTCAACGCTGCTTGATTTTGTATTGATTCTATATCTTTATCATGCTTGCTTGTTTGTTTGTTTTTGGAGCTTTTCTCCCCAGGCCTCTACTGAAAATAGGCTCACTCTGGCCCAGTAGACCTCCCAGTAAACAAATGCAAATAAAATAATAAATAAAATAAAATAATCACTGAACTATGTATGTATATATGTATGTATGTATTTATTTATTTAATATAGTCTAACATTGTATTCTGCTGTCTAATGAAATTATTTGAACATGAATACCACATATAAGAAACTTAAGACACTAGCCTTGCAAAATCTTGCACCAAACGTCTGTGAAGTATTATAATATAAAAGAGATGCATTCTTATACACATACAAGTGTGAAAGATCTGATATATTCCATGGTCTTTCCTTGGTCCATAATCCTTGCTACCTAGGCAAACAGCTGCACACCCAGGCAAGCAGCCTGCTGGTTCTTAATACTGAACCTCAGAGAAGAATCTGATTTCAAAAAGATACCAGTCCAGGTGTGTGAACACCAGATACGTGCATGTGACCCTGAGCACCCATAATCAGTCTTCTAGTGGTTTATATTTACTAAGCCCATCACAGTGGTGTCAGCATAGTAAACTTGCTGTACAGATTCTCTTCATAAGCATTATCACTCTTATCCTGTGACTAGCTGTAATTAATTTACTTTTCCTGGGTTGAGCATGGAAATGGTCAGATCAGCTTTCTACACAGGTTAACAAATGTTGTCTTGTGACTCAACATATTGTATTTCCTATGATCCCATGATCCTATCAAAACTATCCCAGTACTTTATTCACCACAAACGTCATACATGGATTGTTTACTTCAAAGCACATTACTTAAACCAAAACCGATTACATCTGTGTGGTATATTGAAGATTTACCTACCATTGGTGTCGTTTAATCATGAGGGCGAAGCCTGAGTGATTAAGCAAAGTCAACCATGGGTAAATCTTCATTATACAATGACCCCTCATTAATATTCCAAAATGTGCACGCTGATTGGCCAGGGTGCCCGTTGTAAATCCCACAATATACCAACGGAAAAAGGTCCGGTCGCCCAGACATTTTTCCATTGGTATAAAGTGTCCAAAACCTTTTTTTAATAAAGAAAAAAAAAAGAAAAAAACAGAGCAATGGAGACTTTCTTTTCTCAGTTGCTTCCATTTAAAAGTATTGATGTACTGGGTATGCATAGGAACTCAAGTCCCATATGCATGCGCAGTACAGCAACACAAGGACGCAGTATACCACCACCAGAGGAAGAACTTTAATGCACCATTATACAAAGACATTATTACGAAAATTAAATATTTTTTTTCTTAAATAATGTCATTGTATAATAGCAATAACTGACTCTGTGGTTGTGGTATATTGAAATTTACCCATGGTTGGCTTTATTTAATCACTCGCGCTTCGCCCTTGTGATTAAACCATGCCAACCATGGGTAAATTTTCAATATATCACACCACGTCGTCGGTTATTGGTTAAATATTCCACACCACAGAGTCAGTTATTGCTATTATACAATGACATTATTTAAGAAACAAAAAACTTACTTTTCTTAAATAATGTCTTTGTATAATGCCTTAGAGTGTTGCCCTACTGCCTTTTTCCGGTATCCTGGGGCTTTGTCTAATGTACTGGGTATGCTTAAGGGACTTGTATTCCCACACTTACATAGTACATCAGTGCTGTGCAAAGGAAGCAACGGAGAAAAGAAGGCCTCTGTTGCTCCTTTGTTTTTCTTTTTTTAATTAAAAAAAGTTTCAGACAGTTTAGAGGCAGGAGAGAGGCACAATGGAGAAAATACAAGGAAAAGCAGGTATGTTTCTTTAGTTGTGAATAACGTACCTAATTATCCTAGTATTTTCTCCGTCCTGCCTCTGTGGTATGTCTGAAGTCCAAATTTCAGATTTTTTTTTTATTTTTGTTTAAAAAAAAGTAAAAATTCTGGTATATACCAATGGAAAAAAGTCCGGATGACCAGACCTTTTTCCATTGGTATATGCTAGGATTTACAATGGCACACTGATTGGGCTGACCAATCAGCATGCTCATTTTGAAATATTAATGGCCAGTCATTGTATAATTTCTAATTATTAACATTAAAATTCACTTACCATTTGTTTGCCAAGTTTTCTAACTTTATCTGACCTTTTTTTTAGAAACATTTCTTGTCATGTGTTCATGAACCCATACTTTATACATTTCCAAGTATAATGAAGCTGATTACATGTATTAAAATGTGAAACATAACACTATAAAGGTGGACAAATAAAAGAAATGTTTTAATAAGTCAAGTGATTTTGTTGAAAGTATGACAGGACTTCTCATCAGAACATGAAAAACGTGTTACAAAATCACTGAACTTTTAAAGGTATATGTAGTCAGATGATATCACATCATCAAACACAGTCAAGATCATAATAAAAAAAATCAGAATCAAGTATAAAATATTAAAGCAGTCAAGGAACATCATTGAAGCATATTAAATGAACCATAAAACACACAAAAACTGTGTTTGCTTATATCACGATATGTTACAAAACCACTGAATTTTAACCACAAAGAAAACTACATAATATATTACATGATCAACAGAAAAACAATCACGTCTAAATATAGTCCAGAAACATAATTTAAGCATTGTAAACTACATGTAAAATACAAAAATCATTTATATTTTCTTAAAGTTCAGACTTTTAAAACATTTTATTTAATATAGTCATTTAATCCTGATAGTTATCAGCATGGCAAAAAATCTGCCACCTATTTACTGTCATTTATTTATTATTTATTTATTTGTGTTTTTTTACCGGGAAAGTATGACTGGGCTTAATATAGCCCATTTTCAGTGGAGGCCAGGGGAGATAAGCTCCACAGAGTACAATCTAGCAACATAAAGTATCAAATACATAATGTGTACAGTACAAAGTTCATATATCACACGAGAACATATTATAGATAAAACTTAGTTTAGGTACATAACATAGGAAAGCACTGGAACAAAAAGATAGAAAGTTAAAGGCTAAGAAGGTGTTAGGATGATGAGATATATACAAAAGAAAATATGTGGGCAGTCGATTAAAAGGAGGAGGAGAAAGAGTATAGGGTAGGGTATAAATTATGTGAGGAATAAGCAGGAGTAGGGAGATAATGGTATGTGGTAAGAGAAACCCTAACATTTAGAGCAAGTTAGCCAGGGTTGGTGCAGGAACAAATCCAATTGTTATTTAGATGTTCTCTCAGCAGTTGTTTGAACTTAGTAGGTTTACTAGTGTTTATTATATCCTGAGGTATTTAAAGTCTGCTTATGAAACTTTATTTTATAAAATTCATAGAATCATGGCAAATCACAAAGAAAACAAACTTTCTACAACTCAAACAAACTTCACTATGTTTGAAAAGAATATTATTGGTGGAGGTATGTCTTGGATGGCAAGCTGAAAACAGCAGAGTTCTTGAACTCTGCAGTCTTCATTTTTTCCTTACCTGATTTTTTTATTTAATTTCACTGACAAAGACCTGAAACTACTAAAATCAGATACTGGAAGTTGTAACCTAGAAGGTGGTATAATTGTAAGCTACATTTTTCATATTTTCCTGTCAAACTTTCAAATAAAAGGGACAACTACAACTTCTGTATCCAGTGAAAACAGCCATCCAAGATCTATTATTGTAAGATTTATTTCCACTCAAGACAAAGACCTTGTTTTAAGAACTGCCTGGTCCCTTGCTCCATTAAAAATTGATGACCAAACTATCAGGTTTGACAATGACTTTTCACCCCTTGTATTGCCCAAAAGAAGAGCATGTGTCCCTCTAATAAAGTCATTAAAAAAGGAAGGAATCAAAGCACAACTCATATTCCCAGCAATAATAAGACTATCCCTGTGAGAAGGAAATAAAACTTTTGACTCTCTCAAAGAAGCATCCACATTTGTCCCAAAAATGAACCTTTTAAGTCAACCTGAGTCCATGGATTTTTCAATGAACTTAAAAAAAAGACAAACTTCAAAAAATGAGAGGACTATTAAAGAAAAAAAGAAACCCAGAGACAAATGATTATACATGACTTCACATTTCATGCAAGTTTTTGTTTTCTCCCTTCTAAATAATGTGGAATCATACACAGAATGTAATGTAACTTTTTTCTCTCCTATTATCTTTCGCACAACAATGTTAACTTTATAAATATATATTACTCAAAATTAAGTAAATCAAAATCTTATCCAACTGCAAACTACTATTTTATACTTTTATCTCTTTATATACATAGCATAACAGTAGTAAAATGGTATAAAATCACTTACTCATTTCATATATTTATATAGATTTCTTGGTACTTACGTATTATCGCAACCACTTTCAAACAGCTGGATAATACGTAACTGCCGATAGCAATTCAGGGTAGTTTATGCCTGACTGGATAATATTTGGCTTTGTGAAAGAATTACCAGGCAATGGTGACTGGCTATGCTGGGGCCAGCCTGGGAGAACATTTGCAGTGGTTTTGTTGTTAATACTTAGTTTCTCCAACATTTTGGTTTCTCCTTCTTTTGCAAATTATGCACCGATGTACTAGTAACGTGAGGTATTTTGTAACAGAATGCACTGTTTTTCCATATTGTTAATTGTTAGTGAAATAAGTTGTCCTTCAGAAGGGTAATTTGCTGACTTTAGCAAAATGCCAGCCAACAAGAATGTGTTGAACAGAACGGTCAGCTCTCTCCCATAAATAAGATAAACTAAAAAGTGAAAATGACCCCCCACAATTACTTCTGAAGAAAGTCCAACGAAGAACATTTGAACAGAGTACAGGTACACTTGTACAGGTTGCGAAATCAGACCCAAATCCGTTGCACTTTCTATAGGGCATCATATTAAAGATTGCAGTCTGGTTCATTCATTCTTAGTGAAGGAGCGGTTACTTTTGGAGTACACGCATGGATTTGGGAGAGTTTTCCTGTAATACAGCACAGGGTCAAAGACTGCCCTGTGACCCCCCCCCCACACACACACACACACCACACACACACACTTCGAATGATTTGGCTCCTTATTTAACGGAACTCAATCTGCTAGTCAAGAAGTGGGGAGAAAGCCTAAAATTACAGACGAATTGTCAATATTTCGATTATACAGTTACTAAGCTGCTATCGGCAGTTGCGTATTATCCAGCTGTTTGGAATGTGGTTGCGATAATACGTAAGAACCAATTTCTTTTATATCCTGTACTTATTTCTTCATGTATGTGCCTTCCCTTTCTGTTTTAGTCCTAGTGTCATAGTATTTAATCACTGCAGGAGAGAGAAATTCTTACTGTGTTATTATTAAGTAATTAAAAAGAAAGTGGTTACATTTTATTATTATATATACATTTACTATTTAACTGAACTTCTGGAATGTGCTCCATTTAGCTGATATATCTTGTAGCTGTGTATGGTTAGTGATTTGGAGCCTTTATTTTAAATATTCATCATTTTACAAGTTATGCTTAAATGCTTTACTTCGTTAGAAAATTCCCACCTACTCACTTTTTGATGGAATTTTGACAACTTTTAAAACAAGCTCAAGCTTCTAAAGGCTTCAGTTAGCTCAGAGATTCATGCAAAACAATCTGTGCTGTCATCCAGGGAGTAGGTGTGACCCCTGAACCTGTTTCTCTTCACTGAACTCTTAACAGACAATCATATTCAAGAATGATCATTTGAACTGTGTTTTCATTTATTTATTTATTTATTTATTTCAGTTTGATTACCGGGGAAGTCCACTGGGCCAAGAAGTGCCCATTTTCAGTGGAGGCCCGGGGAGAAATGCTCCAAAAAACAGTGCAATACAATCGATTTACAGAGTATTGAAGATAAGTACAGGCATAAACTTCATACAATTAAGAATTTCAAAAGCAATACAGTAAGGCAATACAAAATCTTAAGGGTTGTTAAACGTAAAATTCAAGCAGTCAGGTTATACATAGCGTAAATGTGCATCTCTTTTTTTTTTGTTTTTTTGGTTACAGAAGTGACATTTACAAAATTTGCAAACTTGGAGTTTAGAGAGAAATTTACTTAATCAGAACTTCGACAGTTAAGTCTATTATGGGAGAGTAGTAATAAAAGTTTGGAGAAAAAGAGGAGCAGAAAAGTTTGGAGGAAAAGAGGAGCAGGTTGTATAGAGCTCAGAGGGGAGAAGAATTCCCTAGGTATTAAGTAGGGTGAAAGCAGGAACATTTCAGTTTGGATGACAGGTATGAGAACAGTTGGGTCTTGAAGGATTTTGGGTTGGGTATCATCCTGAGTGAGGGTGGGAGAGAGTTCCATTTCTTGCCTAGAGAGAAGGAGAGTAGAAGCTGTCCAGCAGAATGTTTGGGTTTGTGGATGGAGATTAGGTTTTGGTTTTCAGATCTCAGAGAACGATTTGGTATGTATGGTGGAAGGATATTAGTTAAGGCTGGGCATTTATCTGGGTAGAATATGAGTTTGTGAGCGGTGGTTAGTTGGAGATAGTCTAGGTGGTTGGAGAGCTCTAGCCAGTTCAGGGAATGTAGAGTAAGGCAGTGGTGTGTTGAGGTTTTGGAATTGATATCAAATTTGGAGATCTTATTATAACAAATTTCAAGTTTTGAGGTGTTGGAAGCAGACAGATTGGAAAGAAGAGGTGCTCCATAAAGTAGAGAAGGTAGAAGGTAGGTAATAGCCAAGATAAGCCTAGAGGAGTTAGAGAGAAAGTGGTTATTCCTGTAGAGCATACCTAGCTTTTGGTGGTTTTTCTTTATGTTTTGTTGTATGTGGATATCGAATTTAAGTTGTTCATCTGTGGTTATACCAAGAAGTTTTGCTGAAGGGACCACTTCTAAAGCAGCGTTAGCTTGGCTTAAGACTTTGAAAGTGTTTTTGTCAAAGGTGAAAGTCCTGGAAGGAGAGAAAAGTAGAATTTTAGATTTGTTAGAGTTAAGAGAGAGATGGTGTTGATGCATCCAGTTCTCTGTAGTAGAAAAAGCTAGTTGAGTTTTACTCAGAAGTTCAGGAAGGTTAGAGGCGGCACAGATTAAGGTCGAGTCATTGGCGTATTGGATAACTGTGGTGTTAGGGATGACAGTATGAAGGTTATTAATAAAGATGTTGAAGAGCAAGGGTCCAAGAATAGACCCCTGGGGAATGCCAGTAGGTGTTGGCAGGAAGGAGGAGGTAGAGTTCTTCCATCTGACAGCTTGAGATCTGTCGGATAGGTAACTGGAGAACCAGGAGAGAGAAGAAGGGGTGAGATTAAGGTTAGCCAGATGTAATAGAAAGTGTGTATGGGATATGGTGTCAAAAGCTTTAGAGAGATCAAACTAAAAGTCCGGAGTCTCGGGCTTGATTGATTGTTTCAAGGAAGGATAGTAATGCAGTTGTGGTGCTATGGCCGGGGCGGAAGCCGTGTTGGGTGGAAGTCAGTAGGTTATTTTGGATTAAGAAAGGTAGAAGTTGGTGGTGGACACATTTTTCTAGAATTTTAGATATTGGAGAGAGTAGGGCAATGGGATGGAAGTTGGAAATAGTGGTGTTTTTGCCACCTTTGTGGAGAGGGAGAATGTAGGCTGAATGCCAAAGTTTGGGTACATAAGACTCTTTTAAGGATCTGTTGATTAGGATGCTTATTGGGAGGGCTATACCTTCTGGAGCACTTTTGAGGAAGGAGGAGGGTATGTTGTCAGGGGCATTAGAGCAAGGCTTTAGTTTGGGTAAGAGCCTTTTTATAAAAATGGTTGAAACTGGTTTCAGCTGGAATTTAAAAGGGCAGTTATTGTGGTTGTTGGATGTTAAGAGAAGAGTGTTAGAAGGATTATTGTTAGGGAAAGTTTTGGTTAGCTTAGCTATGGTATCAGTGAAGAAAGAGTTGAATTGAGAGCTCAGCTCCTTATCAGTTAAAGTAGGGTCAGGGCAGGGATTATTCCTGGACCCTGGATGGAGAAGGGAGTTAACTGAGCTCCAGAATTGTTTAGGGTTCTTGTTGTTGTTAGACTGAAGTTTATTATAGTAGTTTTTTTTGTCCAAAATAATTAGTTTTTTTACTTGGTTGCAGAGTTGGGTGTATTGGAGCAAGGAGGAGGGCATTTTGTTTTTCTGATAAAGCTTCCAGGATTTGTCCCTGTGGCGCATGATTTGTTTTGTTTCTTTAGTCAGCCAAGGGGCAGAATTGACTTTGACTCGTTTGTATTTTGGTGGGGCTAGGGAGTTAAGAATATTTAGGAAGACAGAGTTAAAATGTTCTACAGCATTATCTAGTGGCAGAGTATTTAGGATTTGCCAGTTAATTTGTTCAAGCATATCTGAGAAAATTATAGGGTTGAAGTTGGTAAGGTTACGAGTTTGAATGTAATGGTGTTGATAATGGGTGGAGTTTGCAGAGCGGGTGGATGAAAGCAGGCAGGTGGTCACTAAAGGTGTCAGGGATAGTGCCAGAGTGAATTATTTTGTTAGGATGGAAGACTAGTATCCAGTCTAAGGTGGACCCTGGGAGATGATTTTTGTTTGGACGAGTTGTTGAATGGATAAGTTGGGTGAAGTTGTAGAGGTTAATGGATAAGGATGGGAATGTTGTGTTGATTTTATTCCAATCAATATTAACGTCTCCTAGAATGTACGTTTCATATTTTATTTCAGTAGAGGCCCAAAGAAGAATATTGTCAAGGGTAGAGATGTTGTCGCCAGGGGAGATATATAAGGAAATAATGCAGATATTCTTGTGTTTATTTAGTCGTAGGAGACATGCAGTTAGTTCTGTGTTTTTGAAATGAGGGGTGGAGATTTGAAGAGGGATTAGGGAGAGAATGTTAGAGTAGATTAGAGAGGATGCCTCCCCCTTTTTTAGTTAATCGGTCACTTCTGAGCATATGGTAGCCAGGAGGTGAGATTTCAGAGTCAGCAATATGGGGTTTTAGCCAGGTTTCAGAGATGGCTAAGATGTCAGGTTGGTTGTGGTTAATCCATACTTGTACTTGGTGTCCTTTGTTGTTAAGGCTCTGGGCATTGATAGTGAAGAACTTAAGAGTATTAGCAGAGGAAGCACAGGAAGAAAGGGAAGGAGGGGGAGGGTTATTTGTAGTAGGAGGTGTAGGGGATGTAGAGAAGAAGTTGTGTGAAATGAGGGGGGGCAGGGTTAGGATGGATGTCTCCTGATAAGGCTAGGAAATTACTGGAGATAACCTTTAACCTTTTAGGTTTGTATAGTAGGAGGGTGTTAGGGTGAAGTGATAGTGTAAGAGTGAAAGTTTTTGTTGAGGAGAAGAAGAGTTTGGGATGGAAAATGTGCAGTAGAGTGGGAGGAATGAGAGAGGGGGATATGGAATGGAAGTGAAAGAACAGAAAAGGTTGTAGGTTAGTGCAGGTGGTGGTTTGACCGGGAGGGGGGTAAGGAGGAACTTTGTAAGAGAAAGAGGTAGCATGATAGAGAGGAGTTAGCAGAAGAAGAAGGGAGCAGGGGGAGAGGAAAGTATGGAGTGTTAGGGAGGGCATATTTGGTATGGAGGAAAAGAAGGGAGAAGATGTAGTAAAGAGGACAAGATATTAAGGAGGAGTGGTAGAGAGATAGGAATTTTATTAAATTGCAGAGAGGAGAGGGGGAGATCTTTTTGCAGGGAGGATGTGGGATGGTGGAGTGGGGGGAGGGGAGATAAGAAGAAGACTATGAGTGGTTACTTGATATAAGAGGGAGGGGTAATAAGGAGTGGACCGAGATTGGTTAATTGAATGGGTGGGCAGAGAATGGGAAGGATAAGTGTAGAGGTGCAGGGGGGGGGATTGGGGGGCAGGGTAGGGGAGCGGAGTGAACCCACAGGGCGAATGGAGCGGGATAGAGCCAAAGAGAAGAGAATGCAAGGAAAACAATCAGCAGAGTTTGAGACCCAAAGGTAAGTTTGGAGAGATGTGTAGGGGGATTGAAAGACTTGCAGAGAAGTAGAAAAGTGGGTAGGTGTCTGGAGGCAGACAGTAGAGGCAGGTGAGAGGCTTTATGTGGATAGAGAAGGGGAGTTTGCAGTTAGGAGTAGCAAATCTAAAAAGTCTTACAAGCATATGTTTTACTGTAAATAGTGATTTATTTAATCTGAATTACATTATATTTAAATAAGAATTGCAAATATGTTTCTGACAGTGACAGTTTTAAATGCATCTTTTTCCCTGTCTGCTTTAATGACATTACAGTTCTATATTTACTCATAGTAACAAATAATTATTAGGATTAATCAATTTACCTTAGTCTGTTTAGATAAAAAGAATTTTAAGAAATTGCATACACCTTCATGTTCTTAGTTCATGAGTACGTAGTATATTAAATTTAATTTTTCCTTTTGGATGTTTTTAATGTACATGGAGTTTCCCTTCTGCTTGCTATTAACCTGCAGTAACTATGAATTTCCACTAGATTTCATGAGAGTTTTGGTTTGTGACTTTTCTGAGAGATATAGTAAGCCTGGGTATACTTTATCCATGCAGAAGGTTATTAAAATATACAGTTTTATTTCCAAATTTAGAGGTTTTAAATTGTCCATAACAGTTTTAAAAAAAATAATTTGTCATAATGAATCAAGGAAGGCACTTTTCAGTTTTACTTATAATAGCAGACTCATCAAATGATAATATTTAACATTATAGCTATTAATGTCAAAGGGTTGAACAATCGCATGAAAAGGAGTAGCATCAACAAATATTTAATGCTACACAAAGCAGGTTTTGCATTCATTCAGGAATCCCACTTAGTAACAGAAGATCTAAACAAATTACCCTTTAAGGATTATAAGATTTTGGTAAGTTCAAACTATAACCACTAAAGAAGAGGTGTCCTAATTTTACACAGAAAATCAATGAGAATTCTACAAATAGTTGACTCATACTCAAGCAATGATGGTATGCTTCCTTTAATCATACTAAACCTAGATAAAAAGATGTACACTTTTGCAAGACCCTACTGGATACCGGGCATTGGGACTAAAACTGTGAAAAAACATTTAGACACCATAACATTAAAGTCTAAAGGTGAGTTACTATTAGCAGGTGAATTTAATTGTATCTTGTCCAACACAGATACCACAAGCTCTAAACCCTTCAAGATGTCCCCTGTTGTGAAGCTCTTGAACAACTACATAAAATATAGAAAACTAATTGACATTGATGGTATACAAATATTATCCTCTCTGAAGTATTCTCACTCCTCTTACAAATTTGGCACACAGAGCGACAAAGACAACCCCCCAGATTTACTATCCTTCAGTGCAGGACTAGCTTAGTCCTGCACGGAAGTGGCCTTTTAGGAGCAGGATGGCAGCACACCATGCATATTAATGAAGGCCCACTGCCTGAGCTCCTAATCTTACATGGAGTGTGTAAGAGTGCAGGGGGCATGTCTGAGAGTAGACCTCTCAGAATATACACATCCCTGCAATTTAGAACAGCAGAAAGCCCTAAAAGAATGAGCGAGACTGCTCATAGGTGTCTGCATACCCCCAGTAACATCCTCCACATGTACAAGAGCAATAGTAAACACAAACAATATAAAAATACTTTTTTTTATGAAACAGATTACATTTAACCATAGGTGCGTGAGTTTGCCTATCGCTTAGCTACAGTTAATGCAGCTTAAATGGCAGAATAGAATAAAAAGGAAGATATATGCAAATGAAGCAGTATAGCAATAGTGTATTGGGCAGAGCATTCGCCTTATGAGCAGTCATTCCTGGTTCGAGTCCCACTGCAGCACATTCCATTTTCCATGTCAAATCATGTTATGACCAATATTTTTAGTTGCATAACCTGCTAAATAACATATATTTGTGAACTGGAGTACTGCATTAAATGCAAATGTGAGGTCTCAGTGTCATAATGTTGCAAAGTCCACAGATAATCACATGTGCCCTATACAGTATATGTACACAGGAATCAGCGATACAAATGGAAGGCAAAATGTGTAATGAATGATAACTCCATACAGCTTCCAAATCCCCCACCTTCCCAAGAACCATTAGACATTACTGTCTAAATTAGGGCACTGGTAAGCAGGAGTAAGCACTAGTAAGCAAGTGTAAGCAGTAGTAAGCAGGAGTTGACATATGTAAGCACCAGTACGCGGGTCTAAGCCCATTGGTGCAGGGGTAAGCAATACGCACACAGGTTACACAATATGGAAGCTTTCTGTAAGCATATGTAACCAAAGATTAGCATAGATTACCCTTGCGCAAATCCACACAAACCTGCTTACAAGTGCTTAAAAGTGCCTTAATCACTCTGTATCCAACAGCTGCTGTTCTACCCAGCAACAAAATGAACAGCCTTGCAGGTCTTGAACCCAGGACCCTATACACTATAGTCATAGTAGTTAACCACCAAGCCATCACAGCAGTACATAAAACTGAGGTATCACCAAAAAATACTCACTATAGTAAAATCAAACTGAACACGTGAAAGGAATCAGTATACAGTCATATGTTCTATAACCTACTACATAACAAAAAATGTGAACTGGAATACTGAAGTAAGCTGAAGTCCAGATGTGAGGTGTAATTGTAATACAGTGTTGAAGACCCTATTAAACACAAGGACCCCATACGGTGTATGTACACATGAATCATGGATACCAGACATATATATATAACATGTAATGAATAATATGTCAATGCCAAAAAGCAAATATAATGCAAAGTAAATATTAAGCAACGCTAAGCATTGCACAAGCCAACTTAGTAGGTTAAGCAATGTGTAGGCCAGCTAACTCAATTTCCCCAGTGGTATACCCATTTTAACAATGCCAACCTTGCCCATAACATAGCCTTTTCAAAACCATCCAATCACAGCGAAGTGTGGGAAATCGGCCCTACTTAAACCCCACAGGTGGGAATACATCTCATAACTGGTTGTAGCTTACCCTTGCAGGCACTATGTCAGGAAAGGGAGAGGGAGTGCACTTTCAGATGCAGCACTGGGGCATCCAGGAGTCCAGAGTCATGGCAGGACTCCTTGTCAAAGACCATGAGCAGAGACTGCTGCAGGGCCAGTACGAGGGTTCTCAATATAAGGCAGAAGCCTGGGACCGTCTCGGCTGTGACCTCACCAGTGCCACTGGCATACCTCGAACTGGTGAGCAGGTCAGGCATCACTATGCCGACCTGAAGCGGTGAAAGGGGGATCTCTTAGATCAGTGGATCCAAGAAGCTAGGATGGCAGAAATTGTCCCAGCTATGTGTATCACTCCGCTAACTGTTTAATAATTGCCAGCTCATGTATATTATGGATAGGTATGGCTAAATATTCCTCTTATGTCCTTCACAGTGGCAAGTGAGTGGGCCGCGATCCAAGAGGCCCATGGATGTTGCCTGGAGATGTTGCAACATGAGGCAGGTTAGTAATACTCTTGCATGTACTGCCAAAGGAAATAAATCTAAAAGTATTAGTAAGTTAATCACCAGTATAAAACCTGTATTGTTTAAGGCAAGCACTGCATACACTGGAGAATATGGCAGGAACAGTCTCATATAGTTTGTATGTAAATAAAAGCATAATAGCCTGGCAATAAAGGTCTAACTTCTGGACTGCATGTGTATACTCTGGTATCATATGGTAATGTAGATTTGCAATCACTTAATAGTACTGTTGTATTAAGCACTGTTACCCACACTGTGCAACATAAATAGAATGTGTAGGAATGTCTATATATGACTGGTGTAATCCCCAGAGGTCGTGCAGTACGAATGAAAGACACATAGACAGAAAACAGTGAAAAAACAGACAACGCAATCTGAATAGCACATGCAACTGAGATGTGAACTGTTGTATTTTTAGCACACACAGCCATGGTTTGAATCCTGGGAGTGGTAGTAGTCTGCATACAGAATCATACCCCACAACTGTACAGATATGTCCAGAATGTCCAGTAAATCGGCCCATATCTGCTGCCTGTCACTCTGTCACCCTGGGAAATCAGTGGGATGATCACAGATGTATAGGCAGCAAACAAGAAATACAACTGATTGTCACAGATCTATAAGAACAAACATGTCACTCTACCAACTCCCCAAACTGTTATGAGAGTAATAAGCCAAGTATGTCCTATCTACATCCCCCATGTTGTCAAGCTGTGACCAGAGTGTGTACAGTAACAGAGTGAGATGTATGTTCATAATAGTAATGTGGAATCTGGTACTTTGTGTGGCAACATTCAGGTAGTGCTAACAAACATTTCTCCCACAGGTCTGTCAGATATGAACACTGTGCCCAGAAATGAAAGAATGATACCCTGTACTGGTACTGCTTACTTTGGTATTGTATGGCATTGTGACTGATGCGGTTGCTCTGAATAATAAGGTATTACTCATCACTGTCACCCACACTGTGCTACATAATATAACTGTCTAGGAAATCCTGTATAACAGTGTTGTAATACAAGGTCAGAATGCAAAACCACAAGAGAATTATAAGACAGAAATCAGATAGGAGATATACAGCAATATCTATACAGCACACACAACTGTGATGGACAGTGTTTTAGTTTTAGCAGACGCAGCCATGGTCTGAATCCTGGGAGTGGAAGTAGGCTGCATACAGAATCATACCCCACAACAGAACAGATAAGTCCAGAATGTCCAGTATATCGGCCCATATATGCTGCCTGTCACCCTGGCCCCCTGGGAAATCTGTGGGATAATCCCAGATGTTTAGTCAGCAAACAGGAAATACAACTGATTGTCATACATCTATAAGAACAAACCTGTCACACTAGCAACTCCCCAAAATGTTATGAGAGTAATAAGCCAAGTATGTCCCATCTACACCCCCATGTTGTCAAGCTGTGACCAAAGTGTGTACAGTAACAGAGTGGGATGTATGTGCATAATACTGATGTGAAATCTGGTACTTTGTGTGACAACATTCAGGTAGTGGTAACAAACATTGCTCCCACAGGTACGTCAGATAAGAACACTTTGCCGAGAAATAAATGCTTGATACCCTGTATTGGTACTGTTTACTCTGGTATTGTATAATTCCAGTATTGTGAGTGTTGCAGTTGCTCTGAATAATAAGGTATCACTGATCACTGTCACCCACACTAGCTACATAATAAAACTGTGTAGGAAATCCCATATAAGAGTGTCTTAAGTCACCAAAGATTGAAAAGGGCAATAGTCTACATATGTCCCAGTTAACCTGCATGTGGTCAAGACATTGCCAGAGTTTGTAAAAAAAGAGATGGACAGGTATGTGCATAACACCCAGTCTATATTAGATGCATAAAAAGACTTTAGCGCGAACGCTCACATGAGCAAAAATGCCAGGAATTGAAACCGTGATTGTGGGGAAGTATTAGAGTGAGGAGTGGGACATTTGCCCTTTCCTCACTGCAGTGCGACCTTGGAGTTAGTTAGCAACTTTGAATACTGGCATTTTCCCTCATGTAAGCGTTCGTGGTAAAGTCTTTTCAATTTTATAATATAGACCCCATAACACTAAGCTGGAATCTGGGAGTATGTGTAGAAACTGTTAGTGTTATTGAACAATTCCTCCACAGGTTTACCAGGTAAGAGGTGTATACTGCAGGTTAAACCAGTCCATGTATATAGATGTCAACAGCCATATCACTGTCCAAACAAAGGCAATAGGGTAGTGTAGTAATACTTGTAAGGTACAGATAACAGCACTGACAAGGAAAGTAATGCGAACTACAGGAATATACTAGTTGTTAATTGACATCTTTCTCCCTCCCCCAACATATCTCCAACAATACACTAAATACCCACATCAACTGGTACATGATGACACCACTGTAATGTTCGGACATATGTCCTATTGTTTGATAATTATATAAATCTGTTTCTATGCATGTGCTATATTGAAATACTCCAACATTGGTGACATGGTGCCAATGTATCTGCATGCTGTTGTTATTACCAATGTGGTCCCATATATGCATGTGTTCCGTTTGCTCTGCAACTGTTCTATATCTGGTGTCTGTGTTAATGGGAATATCTATGCATGTTGTTATACCTAATCCTGGAATGTGTTGACTATTACTAACCCACATATGTTGATGCACCATAAACACCATAGAACGTATGGGAATGCGGGTCACAGCGGACCCACCTGTCCCACCACAGCTGGCTGTGGCACTGGGCACCAGCACATCTGGGGCTCAACCTGGGACCTCCTCGTTCACTGATCCTGCACCACATTCAGCTGAAATCATCTCAGGTGATGGGGCTCACCCCCCCTGGGAAAGGGTGCGGACAAGAACCTGTCACCCATCGCCAGGTCTGGGTCATGGTGCATGGAGAGCTCAATCAGCAGTTTGGAGATCTTCTACACCAGCTCGAGGACTGCATGCCACGACTAGAGGATCGGCCTGGCTCTCCGACTCAGCCCTCAGCACAGCCACTTTCGGGGCTGTGAAGGTGCAGTGGTGACGGCCCATGGGTGGGGATCTCAGTCCCATTGTTTCCACTAGGGGGATCATGGGGTTCCGATTTCCCAACACCCCTCCCCATAAAGGTGTTTACCCACCACATGTGTCAGATACCACATCTGAATGCATCTTGTTTGTCTTGTCTGTTAACCTACCTCACCAAATATACCTATTATCCCTCCCCAACATCCCAATCTTACCAGAAAAAAAAAGTAATCTGTTCCCAAAAAAAAAAAATCTCGCCCCATACATAGCTGTCCATTTCACACACATGTCCACTGGACACATGTAATCTGGTCTAACTGGCATCACAACATATTATTATTGTCCTCACCCCTCTCTCAGGGGTTTGAGTGTCCAAATCTACCTCCAAATTCAGCGTATATGCACAGCTGTTGCTGTAGAAGAAATGAGCAGCTATGGACCTTCCCTACACCCTCTTGCACATCCCTAGCTATTTTCCCCATGGTGTTTCCCTCTTTGCGCCCCTTTTTCACCACTTTCCTATCAACCCTTTTTTCTTTTTTTTAAAGAAATTAGCACGGGGGTAAGTGGGAGTAAGCACTTTTAACCAGCAGTAAGTGGGTTTAAACCTGTTTGCATGAGAATAAGCAATGCCTACACAGGTTAAGCAATTTAGAAGCTGAGTATAAGAAACCATAACTGGCAGTTAGCAGTGCTTACCTCTGCGGAAACCCACTTACAACTGCTTAAAAATGCCTTAATCACTCTGTATCCAACAGCCCTTGTTCTGCTCACCAATAAAATAAACAGCCTTTGCAATGCTCAAACCCAGGACCCTGCACACCATAGCCAAAGTGATTTACCACTAAGCCATGTCAAATATACATAACCCTGATGTCTTCACAAACATATCATCCAGCCCAGTCATTCAAAAGTACAGGAAATGTATTTCAACATGTAGATGTGTGTGTGTGTGTGTGTGTGTGTGTGTGTGTGTGTGTGTGTGTGTGTGTGTGTGTGTGTGTGTATTAATATCTAAATAAATATAACATATCTATATATGTAGATATATATATATATATATATATATATAAAATATATAATATATATATCTATATATATATATATATGTGTATATATATATATATATATATATATATATATATATATATATATATATATATATATATATATATATAAACATGTATACATACATCTATAGATATAAAAGGGAACATAACAAAAACATATATGTCCACATGCACTGTTAATGGGGTTGAGGGGGCCCAAACAACATATGTTTTGTATGGATAGATATTCCCCCTCCACAGCCAAACACGTCTGCCCTGCAATACAATACCAACTGTTGCAGATGCCATAACCAGGACCTGACACAACATGGGCACAAGATGTTAAAAGTACTCCATCCCACCTGTATGATGTCAGGCTGGTATCACTAACATATCATGCAGTACAGTCTGGCTACCATATGAAATGTACACCCCTGATACCGCCACATTTTGTAACAGCCTAGGTTAGTTATGGCGCATCCCCCCCCCATAGACTCAATAATACAAGGCCATATATCACTGTTACATACACTGGCCACTGGAGTGCATAAGGGCACACATGTATTGTGTAGGTGAAGCCCACACATATATGGACCCAACCCCACAATATGTGTGGGGACCACAACAGCAGTGGACTGATGGCAGGAATGTCAGCATGACATACTCACAGCCCACTACATAACAACCCCTGACAGAATGTCATATTTACAAAGCCTGGTATGTAGGTTGAGGAAAGAGATTGGAACACAGGCCCATATGTGAAAAACTGTTGTCATATACTAGGCAAGTTGCTGGTGTTGCAAGGCAGTCTGCAACATACCAGGAATATGAAGTTAGAAACAGAAATGGATGTAGCCATGTACTGATAGCACTCAACACACACACTGCCAGTGATATATCTGACACAAGACCTGTATGGTGGACAGACAAAACATAATAGGCACACCTCTGATCATCAAGTGGATAAGCCCACACTTGAGAGCTATGCAGACAGACTGCATTCCATGTTAAACTAGTATGTACACACAAACCCTGTAACACCGATGTTATACAATGCATACAACAACAATACTCAAACTCTGTAGTTCTGGAACCTCCTACAAATATGTAGCTGGCCTGAGTGTGCAGATTTTCCTATAAGAGGTATTGCTACCTGCTGTCTGTGACACTGCTGCCCACACACAGGAAGGATGTCCACCATACAGGAAAGGTAAAGGGACCATGCCCACATGATGCAGGGATTTATAGTCGTTGCTTACCATGATAGTGGTAATTGGAAGTGCTACACAGCATGCTGCATGCAGGTAGCAAGTGGAGGACACTGATTGGTGCAGAGGTCATCACCTGATCATGTGCATCACCTACAAAATCCATGCTGCAATCTATTCAAAGCATCTCAATCCAGTTATTGGTGAGAGACAGAGAAAGAGAGAGAGAGAGAGAGAGTGCACATAAGGCACAAAAAAAAAACAAAAAAAAAAAATCAAGCAAACCATCCAGAAGAGACTTTATTCCCAGAACAGGTATGTGAAGTATATATGCATGTAACTGATCATAGTACTTGGTCCATAATAATGGGATAGATGACGTGGAATGATTTATATGTGCCTTCAGGTGTTGATGTACTGATGTTCAGCTGAACAACTGCTCAGGACAATAGAGTCCATCCCTGTGGGTAGTGGACCATACAAATCAACTGTGCAGATCAGCACTGACTGATAATATGTAAGCCATCATAGTGTGTGTTGTGTAATGGGAAGTATGTATATTACTGTGGCCAATAGCTGGTGGTGGCAGTAATGCCATAATGATGGACACATGGGGTCCACAGCCCAACTTTTGTGGGATACTCAGGTTAACCTGTATTGTAGCAAGCAGGAATGTCATAGCAGTGTAATAGGGTTACCTGAAGTCTGCCACTACATATACCCCCCTAATGTCAGGCTGTGGCACGGTTCTGTGTTGTAGCAAGGCAGAACAGTGCAGCTGTGCAGGAAGGTGTTGTGAGATTGTGGACCTGATGTCTGAATGTACCCCATATGTAGGTATGCATATGTATACATATATATATATATATATATATATATATATATATATATATATATATATCTGCATGTATGTCCACACATTTACAGATACCTATGTGTAGACATATATATGAACACATATATCCATCATATATTTCTACACATCTATATATATATATATATATCTATATATATCTATATATATATATATATATATATATATATATATATATATATATATATATATATACCTATATGCACATGTCTATTACAAACACGCACATAAACATATATGTATTTAAATACATGTCCCGTATATTACCACCACAGTGCAGCATGCTATGTGCGATGAAACAGCACACATAGGAATACATGCAGATATCTACAGCTGTCAGTGTGTGCAACATGGATGGGAATGTCACATGTAAACTTCTTGGGACCACATTGCCCTTGTCTGTGAAGTATGGAATGGGAATATGGAGAAGTATGGTAGGTATAGTTGTGGAGGTGGTCAGGGTTGGTAGACATAGAGGACAGCCTACAGGGGTGGTATGTGATACATGTGTTAAACAGCCTGGATTGTCTGTGTGGTCTTTGATGTGGACACCCCATGGGCCTAATATGGACACAATAGGAACAAGCTTCACACCCACTGCTACTCACAACAGCAGTCTATGTCCCAAAGGTGCCTGGCCTGCAGGCTGAGCAGGAAGAGCATGTGGTCCCTGTGAATGTGTACTGGGTGCCTCAAGGTGACATAGCACATCCCACGTGTGTCTGTGTAGCCCGTTATGGAGCAGACCCTGGACCTGACCTCAGGGGACAGAAAAATGTCTGTGGGGGGGGACAACATCCCCTGAGTTGGTTTCACCTGAAGGTATTGCTGGACCAGTACATGAGGGGACCCCAGGGTGGGTCACACATGTAATGTGGCCTGGTAACATGGGCAGATGAGTTTGGAGAGGTGGTTCTGCTGGCCAATAGTACATATACATGCTACTGTGTCACTTTTATAGAACATATGTCAGTAGTAATAGTTTACACAATCCCAGAACATTACAACAGCATGCATAGATAACCTCAATAACACAGAATGTCAGATGTGCAGCAACCACACAGCAAGCATACCACAGGCATATATGCAACCATTGTGACCTTCACAATGGCATGCAGGTAAATAGTCTGTAACAGGCCAGCAATGATAGTGTCCACACAGGGAACACGGCTGCAAACACATTGCACAAAGTGTGGTACAGTACAATATCTGCCCCAGTAGTAGTTATGCTGTAGCAATACCTATTTGAGTTGTGTGTACAGTTTGTTGTCTCTGATATAGTGGGGGGTGACAGTGATGTGTATTAAGAACTATGGTAACCTTGCTGCATGACTTGCTCACACCTGTGTCTATCTTTAAGTCTTTCAGACACACTGTCCCATGGAAGGCTACTGGCATACTCAGCAGCTGAAAATGATATTCTGGTGAACCACCTCATACAGCAATATGCTGTCTTGTTTGGCCGGGCCACCCATGATCAGCAGGAGAGGACCACCCTGTGGAATGACCTAGTCTACAGGGTCAATGATGTCGGACTGCACAGCCACAGTTATCAGCAGGTCTGGCATCATTGTTCTGACCTGCTTCACAATGCCCATCGGCATGCTGCTGCAGTCCAGCGGGATGACCTCACCACAGAAGGGGTCCATGCCAATACATCCCCTCCGACACGTGTGGAGGAGCTCCTAGCCAGCCTCGTGGCACCTGCCTGTCCACATAGCCACCAACCACCTGACACCTTTGTGGAGGTGGTTGCTACTCACACACCAGCCAAGGAATGTGCAGGTAAGGCCACAGGGCACATCAGTAGACCACTGTTGCATATACATCCACATCTGTACAGGTAGATCATTCATATCTGACATGTCATAGATATAGTTTGTTGCTGCATAGTAGTGATAAACAGATGTGCATATGTGGTAGTATTGTGGACATGTACTGTTGATGTATTGTATTGCTGCACCCACCCTGTAGCAATGCCACAGGTGTGGCCACTGACTTTGCATCGCTCACCCTCTTATGTAGGTCCCTCCAGTATGCCACCAAGGCAGCAGCCTGTAGCTGGTGAGTATGGTTTATGTAGATGCTTGCAATACACTGGACATGTAATGGCTATGGTATATTCCATGCACACATCTAACAAACCTACCCAGAATGCATGCTGTACATGTGCACATATTGTTGCTGTTAAATGCACGGCATCACTGTGGTGACCATGATGGGGAATCGGAAGGGTATGTCAGACATCTGCAAGATAACTAACATTCTGTCATTGTGGAATATGTCCACAGGGAGTAAGATAATGTTGGGAGACATGGCCTACAGTCGGGACATTTATGGAACAATACCCATATACAGTGCAACACCAGTGTATACACCTGTAGGACAATGGCAACTGTTGCAGAGTTACACTATGGCATAAGGTACTACTGTGGTCCACATTATCAGCAGGGACTAGGATGCAACATGTGGTGTTCAGTGTATGGAACACTGCAAAATGACACACGTGTGTAGGCCTTACTTGTCAAGCATCTGCAAAAAGGCTGAAGGTGGGGTGGGTGTCAGCATGACACACCAGTGCACTGCAGCAGGGATCCTAAGGATGCTAAGAATGGCTGTATCTGCACATAGTCAGGTTCAGGAACTGTGCCAGACATAACCCTACCCCCAGAGCAAAAGTGATGGCAGTGTGTGAACACCAAGGGATGTGCACATGAGTAGACCTTGCAATCATGCAGATTAGGGGGACATGTGTAGGGCAGACTGAGCATACACTGGCAAATGCAGATGGCCCATGTCAGTATACCCCTGCCAGTAGTAGTGACTGCTGTAGTACACATAACAAGAGGTGAAAAAAACTATCATGATAAGGGTGTGCACACATACGCCCACATGGAGTGTATGCATCATGGTCAGCATCTGCATACTTAACATATTCCATAGACAATGCATGTGAAAGTACAGGACATATGTCACATATTGGGCTCATGTACTGTTAAGATATGCGGTGATGTGGTCCCATGGCAGATCAAAGATGGGTGCGTCATATCAATAAGGGTGTGTACACCGCCCATAGCCATGGTATGCTCTGATGGTTGTCAAGTGTAATAGTATTGGATTGGTCATACATGGTCTACTGATGCTGAGAGCTGTAAATCACACATCAGGCATTCACAAATGACATCTGTCCACTTATCATCACAGGTATGTGTTGCTGAAAAACATAGGGGCTGTGAGCATTAAAGCTGACATAACTGACACAGTACTACACATGCGAGGTGTGGTGCACAGTACATGTCAGCATGCAGAACAGGTGCACAGCAATACTGTGTACATAGGTGCAGTGGTATCCAGGGGAAGGGGCATCACCTAGTGACACAGCACATTCATCACACACATGTATACTGTTGCTAGCATGGACTGACTATAGCTGCACTGTGTGTGTGTGTGTGTGTGTGTGTGTGTGTGTGTGTGTGTGTGTGTGTGTGTGTGTGTGTGTGTGTGTGTGTGTGTGTGTGTGTGTGTGCATCCTGGTGGGTAGTTAGTCTGTAGGGTCACTCTGGTGAAGTGGAGGGAGTTTGATGCATGTTGGATGCGTGTGTATGTGTGAGTGTTTGTGTGGGTGACCATGTATGCACATGTGTGATTGTGGGGTTGTTCATACAGCAGTATCTCCCTTTGGGATCATGCAGTACATGGACATGGACTGCTACATTACACACCAGGCATACTTGTCATGTATGTAATCACAGGACAGCTGATAGTATAATAAGGTCTGTAGCATGGAACAGGCATTGAGAGGGAAGGCAGACACCAGGTATACCCTTAATATCGCAGTCAGCAGGGAGGTGACCGACAATCCATGTATGCAGCACTACAGATGCATTGGGGAAGGTACTAATCAACACAAGGGAGTGTATCCATATAGTGTAGTTGTCACATGAGAGGCTGACTGAGCAGCATATCTGGCATGTACTGACCAATACATACACATGACACTGCAGTATGTGATATTATGGAATGGGCATAGTAGCCCACACATACAGGGGCCATGCTCATGATGTCTGGACATACACAGGGTGAACAACTAATGACAGCAGTGAGGCCATCTAAAACCACTACACATAGGTCAGGCAGGTAATGTAGTAACAGGTCTTGCATTGTAATCACTTGTCTTGTCATGTAGAGGACTGATATGTTAATGAGTGGTATCAATGTGTGTATGTTACCAAGTGTGATGCAGGATGAGAAACACATGGAAATATACCTGGGACTGTCTGTAAAGTTATGGACAAGTAGGTATTACGGTGGTGTGTGTGTGTGTGTGTGTGTGTGTGTGTGTGTGTGTGTGTGTGTGTGTGTGTGTGTGTGTGTGTGTGTGTGTGTGTGTGTGTGTGTGTGTGTGTGTGTGTGTGCGTGTGTGTGTGTGTGTGTATGTGTGTACTGTTATGCAATGCTGTACAGGTTTTAAAGTGCATTTATTGTTTTACCCCACAGTGGGCAAGGTGGGTCAGAGTCCCTCCTGCATGCAATCTGATATTGGTGTCCATACAGACACAGAAGATGATGGAAGTACTGTTGAGGCACAGGTGGGGTTGTCAGGGGCCGAAACAGTGCCAACATATGACATCCTTTTAGCCACCCCAAACCCACACACAGTTTCAGTGCCTATACATACCCCATCACCAGTGGCCATAGCGGAGGGACAGTTGGCATTTGGTGACAGTGCACAGGAAAGTGTGGTAACCATGCTACTGTGTCTGTTCACAGCAGGCATAGTCAGATGTCCAGCAGGGCACCACATAGGCAGATGTCCCAGGCTGCTTGTGGTAGGGCCACTGGTCATCATGCCCCTGGCAGACACGACACAGCTGGTACTGGCAGGCGCATGTTTCAAGCTGTCATGGCGGCACAGGCACGTATTGAACATTACACCGGACAGGGCCTAAGGCTGCAGAGGGCTGCTCTCTCATCTGCAAGTGACAACACCCGTGAACTGGCTGGTGCCAGTTCATGGATAGATGGTCCGGTGAGATGATGGCCCTCATCAACTATAGTCTGTCGGTGCTTGAAAGTCTGGTGGGAGTGTGGCAATGGCTGTGTGGATGTACGGCAGCAATGCCAACAGCTGGCAGTCAACATAGACATGCTAGAACACCAAGTGGCTCTGCGGGGGAGCACTGTCCACACCACATCAGATCATGAGCATCTGGTCCTGGCTAGTCCCAGGAGGGACCTGGTTCTAGCGGACATTTGTCATTGTCAGGTGAGAGTAGCACATTGAGGCCTGTACCTGGAAGTGCCCATGGAACCCCTGGCAGGCACAATCCACATGTTTGTGGCCAGAGGCAGTGAACTGCACATGCTGCCAGGTAGGGTCTGCAGATGTCCATAAACACTTGTGTAGGGCAGCCACATGGCAGAACGGTGTGCATGCATACCCACACACTATACGAACACACCTAGGGCAACCACATACCCACACACACCACATCACCATGCTCAGTTCACATCAGTACACCTCTCACACCCACACATGGTGTCAGATGTATGGCCCACCCTCAGCCTCTGGCCAACCAACAACACACCCTGTGCATATGATGATTTTATTTATTTTATTTTTATTTATTTTACATTTTGCTAGTCGCTCTAGTCTGATATGATATATTAGAGGCCCGGGAGGAAAGGGAAAACTCCACACATAAATCAATTACAAAGAGACATATTAATAAAAAATTAAGTACAATAAGAATATACATTCAGAATGATACCTGTGCTATATCCCGGATTTCCATACCAATGATGCAGGGATAGTCTAATATAGTTCTGATGCACATGGTGACTGTACTACAGTGTACCACAGTACTGCAGTGTAACATGTTGTAAGGAGTAAAGTGTAATGCATACAGGGGAGCAGCCATCCAGCAATGATGCAGTATAGCTGTTAGTAACACTGGTTGATTGTGGTCTCTATAATGATATCCATTTGTGTTGTAGGTGTACATGTATCAGCACGAGGATGGTCTGCAGTCATATTCTACAATGGGGTATGGCACTGTGGTGACACCATGGCTGTAACATATCTGGGGTAAAGTTGAACACATGTCACAGGTTTGTATATTGCCTGTACCACATGGACAGGTGACCTGCTAGGACGTGTATAATCTGCAACCTGATGCAGACCCATCCACATACATGCACACTCTTACTTGGCAACACTGGGACAAGACCCCCTACCTAGGTATGTAATGATACTGAAGTGTGTGGCTTTCATTGCACACACCACACAGCGTTTAGGGTGAGGTGTGTTGCAGGTTACATGTTACATGCAGAACATCCTCACGCATGTACAGTATGCTAATGGGGGATGTAATGGGTTTATATGGACAATACATAGTGTGACATACCTTCATATACACATTAGCAGACACATAACAGGCAGACACACGTCTGAGAGACCTGGGCCTATTGCTGCTATCTAACTTGACCGTGTGTCCAATGTGTTACAGGGAGGCTGCACACAGCACATGCATAACTGGCCTGGATTGTGGTATCAGTTACCTGTATGGCTGATGGTGACAGTGATAACCATAACGTGGCACATGGGACATATACTGGGTGTACCTTGGTGTAATGACAGTATACACATCACCCACAGCCCCAGTGGATATTGTACTCCCTGAAACCCATGATAACAATGACATACCCACAATCATACATTGGCCATGACTGCAATGCAACCCATTGTATATCCCAACAATGGTACTACAGGGATATGCATCTAATAAACATGCCACGTGCATAGCAGGGTGTTGTATTGTCATGCCTCACCTATGAGCAGCAACACTATCTGTACTACTGTGTGGCAATGGGTATTGTAATAGGAGTATGTGGCCTCGGAATGCTGTACCCTACAGATATACAGACATGCACACATGCACATGCACACACTTGCCAGAACACAATGGATATCCCATGCCTGTCAACTCATTTGTACAACACTGTTGTGCTGGCACTGCAAGGCTCGTGTAATGTCCCATACAGCAGCAGCCACAACTGACTATGGCAATGGGTGTTGCGGTGGTTGTGAAGGCCCTCATGGAATTCTCAAGTACAGGTGTGCTAACACACGGACACTGCTATACTCAGTCATGCACACGTACACGTGTCAGTACTGGGGTGCATTGCTGCTGGTGGTCATACTTGTGTACCTAGCTATTGTCCAAGGAGAGATGGGTTGTGTATGGGTTGTGTGCACAGTGGTATCCTGCCACCTGCCATGTGACAGCAGGTGATCTATCAAGAGACACTACTGTGATGACCCTCAGGGTGAGAGTGACATGCATCAGCCAATCCTCTGGGTGCCTCCTGCACATGGCCACTGAGGTGATCAAGTTGACATGTATGCAACATGCATTACAACACATGGTTAGTGTCTGTGATGGAGACCTTTACCCAAGCATGGGCTGTTGACTGTGGTAGTGTAGTGGAGGTACCCATGGCATGTGGTGTGTACAGGGTGTTATCTCCTACATGTGCCAGTTCTTACACAGCTGGGTAGACTTGTCAAAGTCAATCAAGCTTATGTTGCCTGTACAGGGACTGGCCGTCATCAGCTTGGCAAGTAGCTATGCAGTAGGATGAATGTGTTGACAGTTAAACATTTGACAACAATCTAAATGCCATAACTACATGTCAGAAGCCCTCACTAACATGTGCTGAACAGATGGCAATCTACAGTTACATTCCACATGTCAGAACATTACCCATTAGGGGTTATATACTGTGACACAGCTCACACACCAGGGATACAACAGGGAAGCCCGAGAGTCCAGCTATGCCTGTAGGTGTGCCTGTTCTCAGTACTACATTTAGCACTCTACTCTTGCTTGCAGTAAGCACTGTCAACAGTAGTACCACTATGATACACTACATGCCAGTGTGACAGCATGTACCCTGGGCTACTACCCCACATGTGACACATTCACATGGATAACAGTACTGTACAGGTCTCATATACATCTGTGTCCCACACATGACACTCATACCCCTTGCTACTGTAATGACAGCATATAGGTGCAGGTATTGTACATGCCATTACATACACTTATTACAGATGTCATTACCCTGATATGTTATTAGACTGGGTAGTGTGAACTGGTTATCAGCGCTAAACCATGCTTAGCAGGTATCAACATTGCTACAATATAACAGCTAAGCTGATTTGTGCACTGGTAAGCGAAGCCTACACCATGCAGGTGCCCGTACGTTTACCCGTAGCTTCACGCAAACCCACACAAATGTGCTTAAAACTGCTCAAAACTGCCTTAACCACTCTGTATCTGACAGCCATTGTTCTGCCCAGCAACAAAATGAACAGCTCTTGCCGATCTTGAACCCAGGTCCCTGTACACTATAGTCACAACACTTAACCACTACATTATGACCACTGTGAAGACAGCTGTTGTTTTTCAATATATCTGGTAATACACAAATTGATTAGTATTGAACAATTGCCTTTACTTCCACAATTGCGAAGTACTTGTTATTACTATGACTGTCGCATCACATATGTCATTTTACCATAATGTACACATAGCAGATACATACATCTGGGAGGGTATACACACCCATGAGGATTACACATCACAAGAATCTGGATATATACATATAATAGGTGATATATGTCTACATGTACCTACACATATATATTAATACCTATGTCTGTATACACATCTGTATAGTGCAACATATATATTTGGCCATGAGTACATCTCCTTGCATGTACACACACACACACACACACACACACACACACACACACACACACACACACATACACACCAGCATATATATATATATATATATATATATATATATATATATATATATGTATGTGTGTGTGTGTGCATATATATGTATGTACATCGTGAGTGTACAGATATGCCTATTCATGCAGATATCTATAACTATATGCGCATACACATCTAGTCTGCTATACCTATTACTGTCATTATATATGTAGACATCCATAAGTATATGGGCATATGTATCTCTATCTGTATATGTGTAGACATATATTGCTGTGTACATGTATATATCTGAGTGTTTATATGTATATACATATATGTATATATATATATATATATATATATATATATATATATATATATACATATACATATCCATCTATATATGTCGACAAGTATATCTGTATATATCTATAAAGATATATAGATAATTATATATGCATATATGTCCACCATAAGTCCTGAAGATGGAATGCAGCCCTACCTCAGCCCCAATAGTCCAACCTCTTAGTGCAAGGGGATGTCAGGTATGTAGTGCAGGTATATATGTAGACTATTGCTACTGTGATAGGGGTTGTCTTCACAGACATGTTGTGTGTGGGAGGTCACATCTGCTTTTAACATGTGCACCATTGGCTACTGACAGACATCCTAAGGACATCATAGTACAGTACCACTGCTAGAACAGTAATGATCCTGTGGACTACAGCAGAGATATGGCCAATAAATGTGGACAGTGTGGCACACTCTGGTCAGTCCAGAGGTATACACAGAACCCCTTAGTGCAAGACATGTGGACCAAGTCTGACAATGTGGATGTTAACAGCCATGTAGATGGGTATATCATGTAAATACTGGTATACATTTGCCTCCATAGGCTATGCATTCACACACCCCTGTCTGTCCTGACACATAATAACCACTGGTACAGAGGTGTTATGGCCACACACTACCCACTAGTTAGTGACATACATCTGTACAGCATCCCACTGCTTTGTCTGACATACATGACTGTTATGGTGGCCTGGCAGCAGTACATCTGGCAAGTATCTGGACATAACATCACACTGGGCAAGTACACTAAGCTGCTAGGCATATAACAAAGCACTGTGCAGGCTACAGGCAGACTGCCGCAACACTGGCCTACATTTCTTATGGGGGATTACACCTGCACCTGCATATATAGCAGGCTCTACAGGCATGTCACAGCACAGCGTAACCGATACCTGTGTGAAAGTGCATAACCACAACCAATGTGAACAAAGCTACAGCCACATATGGTAGCTAGCTTAATATTACAGTATATGGACTATCTGATCAACACAATCTTCATATGTGTCACTGACACACTAACCCTACATGTACTGGTCCACTACACAGTGTGGCCCGATCCCTGTCTGTGGCATGAGACATGTGTGTGTTTGAGCCTACAAACATGTAAGCTGTTAGGGTAACATACAGTGGAGCAGCATGTAACATCAGATAGAACAGGACCAAGAACAATGACATCTACCACAGTCTGTACACAGGTCAAGATACATATTCAAAATACACACACTTTCGACAATCGCCATAAGTACACAGACCTCAGTACTGTACACACAACCGCAGAATGCCCAGGTTATGTCCTCAAAGATAACCATACTATACATAACATGTTTCGCAGTCTAATATCTCACTGGCTTGTTATCAGATATGATGTCAATAGATTATGGTGTATAGAACATATGCACCTCTTACTGAATGACATATGTACACAGGTTGACAAAGTTGTGGCTGGAGACACAAACACAGGGCCAATATTGACATGTTGCTGTGATAACATACATTTCCTGTTGTAACAGGGTTTGTTGTGACATATGTCCTATGAGGGATATGAAATCAGTAACTCTCATGTCTGTCACCATGTACTAACTGCAATCCTCGCACTATGCTTCTGCAGTTTACAGATAGGTGCTCTGTGAGTAACACAAGAGACAAAAGGCAACACACACTTCCAAGTCTGCAGATGACCCTGCAGATGGGGTTTCCTCAGAAACATAGCACTGTCATGACAGGTATTAAAATATGTAGACCAGCCATATCCACTCACACCTTGTTAAAGCAACATTACTCCAACTGCAGAATAGCAACACTTACATTCTGTAGTCATGTCAGGCACATCCCCCTCCTGTGTGGTGGCCTGTGTCCACAGTGTATGTTGTTAGAGGTAAAACCCCAATTCATCTTTGATGCTGTTTGCCAAACAACAGATCTAGGTCCTGCTCACAGTGAATGCAAAGGCCCAACACCAACATGATGTTCCTAGATATTGGAGTGTGTTTCCATGCAATTGTCTATGGCAACATTACCACAGCTGTTCCACATGCAATCAGCTAGAGGAGGGCTGCAATTTGTGCAGAGGCCATCAGCTGATCATGAGCATCAGTTACAAAAACACATGCTGCTGCCTAAGCAAAGCAGGTGTAAGTTTCCACATCCACCAGAGAGGGTGTGAGAGAGGCAAAGATAAGTCAGGGAGGGGATGGGAGTAAAACCTAAGCATGTTTGTGTCACACACCTACAAGTACACAGTATCAAACCCCTGAATGACTATGCATTGTTATCACATGTCTATGCAGTTATTGGATGTGTCACATAGCTTACATGTTGAGGAGCTCTCCAAACGTACATGTGATCATGAGTGACATCTGCAACAGTGATATGGTAGCGATACGGCAAGTGCAGAACACGTGACGGTCCACATGAACAGGTGGCAGCATCAACACAGCCATACTCTCTCAGGGATCCACACACACTGACACACTTGGCAGGGTCAGGAATACATGTCCTCACGAGCTAGTTTGCCACAATACAATACTGTGCAGGTATCACATGCACCACATGGGTTATCTGGAGGTTAAATGGGCAAAGGGTATGTGGAGGTGTCTGACAGACAGCATGCTTCAGTATGCCAATGGGGGTTGTAGTGAGCATGAATGTGGTCAAAAGCATCATACACCACACACACACACAGACACAGGGTGCCAGTACTGACATGCATGGGTGAAGTGTTTCACGGGTGTGTAGTGGTTGACTGTACCAAAAGGCTATACAAGGCTAGGTGATGGGTATACCTTGGCGTCAGGCCACATGACAATGGTCTGCAGTGTGGCACAGGGGTGTAGTGTCTGGATTGGCCCACATAGGTGGGTAATGTATTCACCATCCAGTCACCTGGGTAACTATTGTGTGTGGCCATTGCTGTGCATTGCTTGCCATGTATGTGTTCTTTAGTCCATGACATGGATGGTGTCTGGAATGTGCATATGTTCCACATGCATGTACAGTGACATGCAGAACTGTACCTCGGGTGTCTGGCCCATGTTGTGTACACAGATTGTTATCATCGGATGTGCCAGTCCTGGCCTCATGAGGCAGGGACTGGTAATGGACAGCAGGTTGACCCTGCACCTACATTGATAGCATAATACAGGTATTCCCTGGTGTCAGTGGCATCTGTCCATACAGGGCATGCTTTTAAGGCATGGTATGTCCTTTGTTGGTCACATTTGATGGCACCGCAGGTGTTGCAGGTGTCCAGTGGGGAACATAGTAAAGGCACATTGTCTGAATGTACATGCCTATTGTACTGATGGACAGGGTGCCACACCCTCTGTAGTCTATTGCAATCACACCATGGTTACTATCTGTGGGCAATATGCAGTATACCAACATAGTGGTTGTTGACTAGGCAAGAGTGTTTGTGTATGAGGCATGGGTTGAGAGTGTTCTTTGGGTAATACAAGGGTTGCTAACTTTGTTCACTAGGTCTTGATGTCACATGTAGGGGTATGGATTGGCACCCCAGCCTCACAGCTATTTCACATCAGTTATCCTTGTATGGTGGACATTGTGACATATAATAGGACCACCATATAAGAAATTTACAAAACCCATTCCACAATGAGTCCAGTTGTTATACACCCCCCAGCAACCTCCACACAGGATATGAATGACAAACACAGACACCTGCATGTCTGGGATTAGAACTCCTACCTAACTAGTTTATTACTCTACAGCACTACGCAGTTATAGGACGCACCACAGAGATCACTGGAGGACTCTTTCCCAAAGGTGAATTTCACAGTGAATGACATCAGCAGCCTTGCCAAAGTAGGACATTTGACCTGTCATGAGTGTGACTAGCCTACAAAGCATTGCTCCCTACACAGACATAGAAACACACACACATCCACAATTGCCATGTTTGGGAATAGAACCCCTACCAGAGTACTATATCACACTATAGCATTACATTATTATAGGATGCGTAACAGAAATTACTGGGCTACACCTTTCCCAAAGGTGTATTTCACAGTGAATTACATCAGCAGCCTTGCAAAACTAGGGCATTTGAATTGTATTGAGTGTGACTAGCCTAAAAAGCATTGCTTCCTCCACAAAGACACACAAACACACAGTTGCCATGTTGGGATTAAACCCCCTACCTAACTAGTTTATCACACTATAGCAGTACACAGTTATAGGATGCACCACAGAGATTACTGGGCTATACCTTTCCCAAAGGTGTATTTCACAGTGAATTACATCAGCAGCCTTGCCAGAGTAGGACATTTGAATTGTAGTGAGTGTGACTAGCCTAAAAAGAATTGCTCCCTACACAGAGACACACAAACACACACAGTTGCCATGTCTGGGATTAGAACTCCTACCTAACTAGCATATCACACTACAATATCACACAGTTATAGGACGTGCCATGGAGATTACGGGGCTACAACTTTCCCAAAGGTGTATTTCACAGTGAATTTCATCAGCAGCCCTGGCAAAGTAGGACATTATAATTGTATTGGGTGTGACTAGCCTAAAAAAGCATTGCTCCCTACACAGACAAAGACAGACACACACGCAGTTGCCATATCCGGGATTAGAACTCTTAACTTGTTTATTACACTACAGCATTACGCAGTTATGGACACACCACAGAGATTACTGGGCTACACATTTCCCAAAGGTGTATTTCACAGTGAATGACATCAGCAGCCTTGCCAAAGTAGGACATTGAAATTGAAGTGAGGGTGACTAGCCTAAAAAGCATTGTCCCCTACAGAGACACACACACATTTGCCATGTCTGGAATTAGAACTCCTACCTAACAAGTTTATCACACTACAGCATTACATAGTTATAAGACTTGCCACAGAGATTACTGGACTACACCTGTCCCAAAGGTGTATTTCACACATCAGCAGCCTTGCCAACATAGAACATTTGAATTGTAGTGAGTGTGACTAGCCTAGAAAGTATTGTTCCCTACAGAGACAGGGGCACACAAACACACACAGTTGCCATGTCTGGGATTAGATCTCCTACCTAACTAGTTTATCACACTACAGCAGTATGCAGTTATAGGACATGCCACCGAGATTACTGGGCTTCCCTTTTTCAAAGGTGTATTTCACAGTGAATGACATCAGCAGCCTTGCCAAAGTAGGGCATTTGAATTGTAGTGAGCATGACTAGCCTAAAAAGCATTGCTCCCTTCACAGACAGTGACACACATACACAAACATACACACAGTTGCCGTGTCTGGATTAGAGATCCTACCTAACTAGTTTATCACACTACAGCATTACGCAGTTTTAGGATGCACCACAGACATTACTGGGCTACTCTATTCCCAAAGGTGCATTTCAAAGTGGATGACATCAGCAGGCTTGCCATAGTAGGGCTATGGGGAGGGCAGTATGTGTGCATGGGCCCTAACCCATTCATCTAGAGGTTGACACACCACATGCAGGCACACGCAGGGTTATATTCCGCAGGTACATGTATACAGCTGCTAGATAACTACTGCTTTGTACAGTCATGTTGCACAACTACCACTTGCACCACATATTCTGTAATAATGGTGAATACCAGTGGCTAATTTCTACAGTGAGTGACATTTACACATCATGTGGTTGTAGCCATTTGGCTATGTGCTGTGTGGGACAGGCCACATGATGGATGACTCTTTGTCACAGTCACTGTCTTCCACACATCTATATATGTCTACTTTTGACTTATTATAGTGTGTTGTCCTTGGATATATGTCTGTATTTCTATCCAATGTATGTGCAAAGCATGACTGGCGCATACTGAGGAGTGTATGCACTAACATCTGCAAATGTCAGATATGTATGATCTACTGTTGTTTGCAGACATGGGCTTCATTTGTTTAAGTGTGTGAGCATGCCCAGTATGACCTTTCAGTATGTCATTGTCTGATATTGCCTTCATTTCTCTAAGTGTGTGAGCATGCCCAGTATGCTCTACTGTATTGAATATGTGGATCCATTCCAGATAGTTTGTACTTCAGTGCAGACCTTTGTGTTGTACACCTACAGGTAGCAAACTGTTTCTGCAGGGTATCCATAGATTATTTGGCAATATGGGGATAAACTGTGCAAGGGATAGTGTGTACTGTACGTGATCATGTCTGTGCTGCTTCTGCTACATGGCACTGGTGTTATCAGAGATATTCAGGCATGTGTACTGTTATACACTGTGATGTTTTATGTCCTCAAGTACTGTCAGGTGGAGATTCTTGCTCACAGTGATGTCCTGGGGAACAAGAGTGAATGCAGCTGTGTCTGGTATTGTGGGAAGACACTTTCAGCTTCATGGTAAGTTATGCCATTCTGGAGGGGGAGCTACAGACACTTGCTGCTGGTTCTGTGTATCCGGTTCAACATCTTGGTACAGTGCTGGCAGAGGATCCCATACTTATACATCCATCTACATGACAGTATCACCTTATCTTGCTTTGGCAATACCTCACAGCTGTACGATTCACACAGGTTACCCAGAGGCAGGGGCCATGAGTCAGGACATTACCCCTATTGTGGTGTACGAGCAGGTTTGTAGCCACCCAATTATGTGTTTGCAGCCAAGGATAGTGTGCACACAGCTGTGTGTCAGACCTTGCACATTCCATGCTGCCTATGCTCCCATCCCACCCCCTCTATTATTCTATCATCTTCCATACATTATGCATACATTCCCTGATACTTTCCCTAAGGTTATCACCTCATCACAGCTGTGTTTTGGCATTGGTCCACAGTTCATGCAGTGGGACATGGTGGACATGTTACTGTGGTTTGTCCACATAGCCTTGCATATGGCTTATGTGGAGTGTATGTTGTTATTTGGGTGTCCATGACATAACATGCATTAGCAGTACATGTGAGACAAAGGCCTTTGGCAGAGGCCTGTAGGCCATTTGGTGGTGAAGCGGGTCAGCTGTGGCAGGCCATTGCATTTTGTCAGTCCTACAGTCCCAGACTGCCATACAGTATAGTCCCCTGGGGAGACAGGGTAGGTGTGCTAGCTGTTCATGCCAATACTTTCTATCAGTATTGATCAGTTGGTGTGGATGCTGGCAGGTTGCTACCTGCAGCTAGGAACACACCTGCATGGGACACCTGCACTGCATGCTGCATTCTTTCGCTATTGCCATATACAGGTGGAGGTCATATTGTACCCATTCCCAACAGCAGGGATATGACCTGAGAGGTACCTGTGGCTGGTGTTTAGGTGAGCTGGGTGCATTTGTGCTATGGACACTGCTTGCATCTGACGCACAGATATGCATGGGGCATTCCAGTTATGCTGGCATGTGCAGGTACATCAGCTGTTTCCCAATACATCAGTCCTACCACGTTTGTGATCTGCAAGTGTTCGGGCAGGCAACACCGGTATTTTCTACTACAGGCCTAGATAATGTGATGCATACCTGTATGTACAGTTCCAAGGGTGTGTCCATTTCACAGTTACACATTATGTACTGTATGTCTGGGGTACTTTCCCCTGTGTACTGCTTGTATATCCAGCCCAACAGCCATGCCATGTCAATCTTTCAGATGGTGACACATATTACCACCATACATTTACAATGGCTTACTGCTAGCATGCGTCATACTGGCGGGAATTGTCTTTGGCACTGCAGTTGTGAGGACTTGGCCCTGTCAATCAGCAGTAGTGGGCAATGGCCACCAGGTCATACCTCAACATGCATACATACCGATCACTCTCACACATTATGAAACACACACCAACCTAACACACACATACCTGCATATTGTACAAATGCTACAATCTATACTGCTACCTTGGCCACCTCTAGGCATCTGTGCTCCACTGGTATTATACTACACACATGTTACTACATTTCTACATAGGATTGGGTGGGGCACACCTGACTGTTACTACATGTCTACATAGGATATGGGAGAGGAACACCTGTTTGCACATTGCTACAAAGGATTGGAGGGCACACCTGTTACTACATTTCTACATCAGATGGGGGGGCATGGCTGACTGTTACGTGTGTACATCGGATTGGGGGGGCATACCAGACCGGTACTACATTTCTATATAGGATTGGGGAGGCACACCTGACTGTTACTACATGTCCAAGTAGGGTTGGGGGGCACACCTGACTGTTTCTACATTTCTACATAGGATTGGGGGGTACACATGACACTTGTACACATTTGTTATGTCTGTACTGGTATGTCGGGTACTCCATTTCATTCTGTATTCTAACCTATCATGCTGACTAGCAGCATAGCAGTGTACTACAGTTCTTAGGTTTGATTGACTTACATATCAGTGTCTGACTTCTTACCCTTCAGAACTAACATCCCACTGCCTGTCCTAAAGTAGTCTCTCTGTATAGGCTTGGGGGGGGAGGTTACCCATAGGCATCATTCAGAGGCTATGGCACAGCCTTTGTTTGTGTTTGTCTACACCTGTCTTGCTGGCTGAGACTGTTGTTGGGTATGTAAACCTCCCTGACTGGCATGTGTGTGTCATATGGACACACATGTGGCCCAGTACATGTCCTGCAGTGGGTTTTGTCACCATATGTAGTAATGGCGAAGTGCGGGAAATCAGCCCTACTTAAACCCCACAGGTGGGACTACATCTCATAATTGGTTGTAGCTTCCCTTTGCAGGCACCATGTCAGGATAGGGAGAGGGAATGCACTTTCAGATGCAGTGCTGGGGCATCCAGGAGGCCAGAGTCATGGCAGGACTCCTTGTCAAAGACCATGAGCAGAGACTGCTGCAGGGCCAGTACCAGGGTTCTCAATATAAGGCAGAAGCCTTGGACCATCTCGGCCATGACCTCACCAGTGCTACTGGCATACCCCAAACTGGTGAGCAGGTCAAGGCATCACTATGCTGACCTGAAGTGGTGAAAGGGGGATCTCTTGGATCAGTGGATCCAAGAGGCTAGGGTGGTGGAGGTTGGCCCAGCTGTGTGTAAGTATCACTTCGCTACCTGTTTAATAATTGCCAGCTCAAGTATATTATGGATAGGTATTTGTAAATATTCCTCTTATGTCCATCACAGAGGCAAGTAAATGGGCCGCCATCCAAGAGGCCCATGAATGTCACCTGGAAAGGTTGCAACGCGAGGCAGGTTAGTAATACTCTTGTATGTACTGTCAAAGGAAATAAATCTAAAAGTATTAGTAAGTCAATTGCCAGTATAAAACCTGTATTGTTTAAGGCAAGTACTGCATACACCAGAGAATATGGCAGGAAGAGTCTCATATAGTTTCTATGTAAATAAAAGCATAATAGCCTGACAATAAAGGTCTAACTACTGGATTGCATGTGTATACTCTGGTATCATATGGTAATGTAGATCTGCAATGTAGATTTGCAATCACTTAATAGTACTGTTGTATTAAGCACTGTTACCCACACTGTGCAACATAAATAGAATGTGTAGGAATGTCTATATATGACTGGTGTAATCCTCAGAGGTCATGCAGTACGAATGAAAGACATATAGACAGAAAACAGTGAAAAAGAGACAACACAATCTGAATAGCACATGCAACTGAGACGTGAACTGTTGTATTTTTAGCACACACAGCCATGGCTTGAATCCTGGGAGTGGTAGTAGTCTGCATACAGAATCATACCCCACAACTGTACAGATATGTCCAGTATGTCCAGTAAATCGGTCCATATCTGCTGCCTGTCACTCTGCCCCCCTGGGAAATCAGTGGGATGATCCCAGATGTATAGGCAGCAAACAAGAAATACAACTGATTGTCACACATCTATGAGAACAAATATGTCACTCTAGCAACTCCCCAAACTGTTATGAGAGTAATAAGCCAAGTATGTCCTATCTACATCCCCATGTTGTCAAGCTGTGACCAGAGTGTGTACAGTAACAGAGTGAGATATATGTGCATAATAGTAATGTGAAATCTGGTACTTTGTGTGGCAACATTCAGGTAGTGCTAACCCAGGTCTGTCAGATACCAACACTGTGCCCAGAAATTAAAGAATGATACCCTGTACTGGTACTGTTTACTTTGGTATTGTATGGCATTGTGACTGATGCGGTTTCTCTGAATAATAAGGTATTATTCATCACTGTCACCCACACTGTGCAGCATAATATAACTGTCTAGGAAATTCTGTATAACAGTGTTGTAATACAAGGTCAGAATGTAAAACCACAGGAGAATTATAAGACAGAAATCAGATAGGAGATATACAGGAATATCTATATAGCACACACAACTGTGATGGACAGTGTTTTAGTTTTAGCAGACATAGCCACGGTCTGAATCTTGGGAGTGGAAGTAGGCTGCATACAGAATCATATCCCACAACTGTACAGATAAGACCAGAATGTCCAGTATATTAGCCTATATATGATGCCTATCCCCCTGGGAAATCAGTGGGATGATCCAAGATGTTTAGTCAGCAAACAGGAAATACAACTGATTGTCATACATCTATAAGAACAAACATGTCACACTAGCAACTCCCCAAAATGTTATGAGAGAAATAAGCCACGTATGTCCCATCTACACCCCCATGTTGTCAAGCTGTGACCAGAGTGTGTACAGTAACAGAGTGAGAAGTATGTGCATAATACTGATGTGAAATCTGGTACTTTGTGTGGCAACATTCAGGTAGTGCTAACAAACATTGCTCCCAGTGGTATGTCAGATATGAACACTGTGCCAAGAAATAAAAGCTTGATACCCTGTACTGGTACTGTTTACTCTGGTATTGTATGGAATTGTGAGTGTTGCAGTTGCTCTGAATAATAAGGTATCACTGATCACTGTCACCCACACTGTGCTAGATAATATAACTGTGTAGGAAATCCTGTATAAGAGTGTCATAAGTCACCAAACGTTGAAGAGGGCAATAGTCTACATATGTCCCGGTCCACCTGCATGTGGTCAAGATGGCCAGAGTCTGTACAAAAAGAGATGGAAAGGTATGTGCATAACACCAGGTCTATATTAGATGCATGAAAAGATTTTAGCGCGAAAGCTCACATGAGCGAAAATGCCGGGAATTAAAACCATGATTGTGGGGTTGTGTTACAGAGAGGAGTGGGATATTTGCCCTTTCCTCACTGTAGTGCGATCTCAGAGTTAGAATATATATTTAGTGGGGGGTGTGGTGGGCACAGCCCCCCACAATAGCAACTTTGATTACTGGCATTTTCACTTATGTGAGCTTTCACTGTAAAGTCTTTTTGATTTTATAATATAGACCCCATAACACCAAGCTGGAATCTGAAAGTATGTGTAGAAACTGTTAGTGTTATCAAGCAATTCCTCCACAGGTATACCAGGTAAGAGGTGTATACTGCAGGTTAAACCAGTCCATGTATATAGATGTCAACAGCCATATCACTGTCCAAATTAAGAAAATAGGGTAGTGTAGTAATACTTGTAAGGTACATATAACAGCAATGACTAGGAAAGTAATGCGAACTACAGGAATATACTAGTTGTTAATTGACATTCCCCCCCCACCATATCTCCAACAATACACTAAATATCCACCTCAACTGGTACATGATGACGCCACTGTATTGTTGGGACATATGTCCTATTGTTTGATAATTATATAAATCTGTTTCTATACATGTGCTATGTTGAAATACTCCAACATTGGTGGCATGGTGCCATCAATGTATCTGCATGCTGTTGTTATTACCACTTTGGTCCCATATATGCATGTGTTCTGTTTGCTATAAAACTGTTCTACATCTGGTGTCTGGGTTAATGGGAAAATCTATGGATGCTGTTATACGTAATCCTGGAATGTATTGACTATTACTAACCCACATATGTTGATGCACCATAAACACCATAGCATGTATGGGAAAGCGGGTTCCAGTGGACCCACCTGTCCCACCTCAGCTGGCTGTGGCACCGGGCACCAGCACATCTGGGGCTAAACCCAGGACCTCCTCGTCCACTGATCCTGCACCACCTTCAGGTGGAACCACCTCAGGGGATGGGGCTCACCCCTCCGGGAATGGGTGCAGACATGAACCTGTTACCCATCGCCAGGTGTGGGTCATGGTGCATGGAGAGCTCATTTAGCAGTTTGGAGATCTTCTACTCCAGTTCGAGGGTCGTGTATCATGACTAGAGGATTGGCCTGGCTCTCCAACTCAGCCCCCAGCACAACCACCTTCGGGGCTGTGAAGGTGCAGTAGTGTCAGCCCATGGGTGGGGATCTCAGTCCCACTGTTTCCATTAGGGGGATCATGGGCATCTGATTTCCAAACACCCCTCCCCACCAAGGTGTTTACCCTGCACATGTCTCATATACCACCCCTGTATGCATCGTTTGTCTTGTCTGTTAACCTACCCAACCTACCTCCCCAAATACACCTACTATCCCTCCCCAACATCTCAATCACACCTGAAAAAAAAGGGCCATCTGTTCCCCCCAAAAAAAAAATATCTAGCCCCATACATAGCTGTCCATTTCGCACACATGTCCACTGGACACATGCAATCTTGTCTAACTGGCTTCACAACATATTATTATTGTCCTCACCCCTCTCTCAGGGGTTTGAGTGTCCAAATCTACCTACAAATTCAGTGTATATGCACAGCTGTTACTGTAGAAGAAATAGGCAGCTATGGACCTTCCCTACACCCATTTGCACATCCCTAGCTATTTTCCCCATGGTCTTTCCCTCTTTGTGCCCCTTTTTCACCACTTTCCTATCAACCCTTTTTTCTTTTCTTTTAAAGAAATTAGCGCGGGGATAAGTGGGAGTAAGCACTTTTAACCAGCAGTAAGTTGGTTTAAGCCTGTTTGCGCGAGGGTAAGCAATGCCTACACAGGTTAGGCAATTTAGAGGCTGAATATAAGAAACTGTAACCGGCAGTTAGCAGTGCTTAACTCTGCGCAAACCTGTGCAAACCCACTTACAACTGCTTAAAAGTGCCTTAATCACTCTGTATCCAACAGCTCTTGTTCTGCTCAGCAACAAAAGAAACAGTCTTTGCAATGCTCAAACCCAGGACCCTGCACACCATAGCCAAAGTGATTTACCACTAAGCCATGTCAGATATACATAACCCTGATGTCTTCACAAACATATCATCCAGCCCAGTCATTCAACAGTACAGAAAATGTATTTCAACATGTAGATGCATGTGTGTGTGTGTGTGTGTGTGTGTGTGTGTGTGTGTGTGTGTGTGTATATATTAATATCTAAATAGATATAACATATCTATATATGTATATATATATATATATATATATATATATATATATATATATATATATATATATATATATATATATATATATATATATATATACATATGCATACATCTAGAGACATATATGTCTACATCTATACGTATATATATATATATATATATAGAGCAATATATATATATATATATATATATATATATATATATATATATATATGTAAGCATAAATATATATCTACATAGGTATATACAGACATACATCTATATATATAAAAGGGAACATAACAAAAACATGTATGTCTACATTCACTGTTAATGGGGTTGAGGGGGCCCAAACAACATACGTCTTGTATGGAGAGATATTCCCCCTCCACAGCCAAACACATCTGCCCTGCAATATAATACCAACTGTTGCAGATCCCACAACCAGGACCTGACACAACATGGGCAAAAGATGTTAACAGTACTTCATCCCACCTGTATGATGTCAGGCTGGTATCACTAACATATCATGCAGTACAGTCTGGCTACCATACGAAATGTACAGTGTTGAAGCAATCAACATTCCTAAGATACATATACACAGACACATATATGCGGAGACATATATATACATATATATATATATATATATATATATATATATATATATATATATATAACTACACATACACAGAAATATGTATAGGAAGATACATATGTAGAAGGTGCACACAGTATGGAACAGCCACTATGCCTACAGTTGCCACTTTACCAACTGGTCACTGTATGAGCCACCCATACAAATGGCAATTGTTGCCTGCAACATATACCCACAGAGTGGTAAAAGGATGTACCACCACACATAGGTTTATACACATGGGAAAGCTTTATTTGTGTACTATTACAGTTGCATATACCATGTCATATATCTGTTTAGACACTGACATACATATAAACAGAGTAATGCAACTGTAAACAGTTATATTAATACAGTAGTCTGGGAAGGTTTACATATGTTGCTCTCCAGGCTGAGGCCTTCAAGTATTATAATAGTAAAGACAGACTGGGCCACAGGATACCAATCAATCAACAGTAAGTAATGCAGATGTATAGTCCAGCAGCCTCTATCCACACTCTGTACACAATCTCTAGGGGGTAAAGACCTCAGTTGACACAATGGGATGTATCTGTTACATAAGACATATCTGACACCATCACAATCACGCTGACAAACAGAACAGTCTGCATGGCAGGAGGCAGTAGGCCTGCATTTACCCATGGTGAACTGTATGGTAATGTACATCCAGATACATTAAGGCAGCTTAACCCTGATACCGCCACATGTTGTAACAGCCTAGGTTAGTTATGATGCCATAGACTCAAAAATACAAGGCCATATATCACTGTTACATACACTGGCCTCTGAAGTGCATAATGGCATACATGTATTGTGTAGGTGAAGCCCACACATATATGGACCCAACCCCACAATAAGTGTGGGGGCCACAACAGTGGACTGATGGCAGGAATGGCAGCATGACATACTCACAGTCCACCACATAACAACCCTGACAGAATGTCATATGTACAAAGCCTGGTATGTAGGTTGAGGAAAGAGGCTGGAACACAGGCCCATATGTGTAAAACTGTTGTCATACACTAAGCAAGTTGCTGGTGTTACAGGACAGTCTGCAACATACCCTTGATCAGGAATATGAAGTGGGTACAAAACCGAAGAAGCTGATGTCCCAAAAGATCTATATACATCAAGAACAAAGTGTTGGTAATGAAAAAAGGACTGGGACTGTTGTGGAGTCCGCAAATATGACTAATAGGGAAGGTGGTAATTCCAACCACCTTTTGAAAACATTTTTGGACAAAAACTTTGTATTTGACACAATAACCCAGTAGTAGACAATGTTAATTCTTTGTTTCCTAAAGAAACATTAAAGGACATTATATATGGCCTGGGTAAGAAATTGAACAATATTAATAATATTAAATTAGACAATGCATATTTTAACAAATGTATGGAACAAATAAATGCCCTATGGGAATTGATTTGACTGACAACACTATACAACAGTTTAACACATTTTTTGATCAATGTGGTTTTAAATATATGCAAATGTTAATTAAATATAATGATGAGAAATTAATGAGACTTATGCAGGAAGTGGAGGAATTGAATGAGATTACCAGGAATGATTTAGTATTCCCGCAATGGCAAAAACTGTATGTTAAACAGTTTAATGTAGCTGACAATGCTACCAAACAAATATATTTTCGCAAAAATAAGAAGTTTTGTAGAGACATGGAACAATATAAGAAGGGAAGGGCATATATATATGGGACAGATATAAAGTGGATTATGAATATTCTAAAAAAGTTTCAAGTGAAGAATTTGACAATGTCCATTATTCATACGGGCATCAAAGGAACAATCAAGACTATAATCCTTTTCACATAGAGAACAGGAGAAGACAAAGAGACTGGAAATGGGGAGGGAATTGGAGAAGACAACAACAGGAATATTAGGTACAGTAGTGGAATGTCAAGTACAAGAGAATTTAAGTAAACAAGGGCCAATAGTCTTACAGATGAACAATAAGGATTTGTCTAACAACAATAAAGCAAAGATTACACAGGAAGGTGCAGTATACAATTATAAGAATTATAAGATTTACAACTGCACTGAGTACTCATTACAAACAGTACACTTTGATTTATTTTCTAAAGGGATGAAATTCATCCCCACTACTAAATTTAGACTTGTTGACTGCATCAGTGAAATAAAAAGATATACAAGAAAACTTAATTTAAGTGTCATGTTCAAAGACACTACAAAGGATTCTAGTAAGCAAGACTACAAATGCAAAGGGTTAAAAAAGAAGAGCACATACGTGCCCCCTATGCATCCAATTATTTCACTTGACGACAAATCCGTAACACAACAAGTATATAGACTACAAAATTACATTGGTGGTAAAAAGATTAATTATAATTTATCCTTGGAAGAACAAAAAGTCCTTACTGACTTAAGAAATGATGGCAGCATTAGAATAATAAAACCAACAAAGGGGGTGGTATTGTCTTTTTTGACAGTATGGTATATTCTTCAAAAATATATGATTTATTACACATGTCAGGAAATTATGAAATTGTATCTTTGAATGAGATTAATATTGCTTACAATAGGATTGATTTACATATAGAAGAATTCTTGTTGGATAACAGAATCACTATAGACACTTACAATTTTATTAAAGTGGAACATCCCAAGTTAGCTTCTATAGTGGGAATCCCTAAAGTCCACAAAGATACAACAGACCCCCCATTTAGACCTATTATTTCGGGTAGTTATTCCAAAACCTTCCCTATGGGTTCAGTTATTGACTTTCACTTGAAACATATTTACAACAAAATTCCACATATGATGAAAGATTCATGGGAATTTTTGAAGAAATATCCCACATATTTGAGAAGTAACAATTTGTTATTTGTAACCATAGATGTTGTAGACCTTTTCTCTTGTATCCCTAAAATTGATGGATTAGAGGCATTTGCTAACAGCATACATAAATATGCAGACCTTGAATGGGACAAAGCATGCTTATTAATGGACATGATGTCAATTGTCCTTGAACATAATTTCATTCAATTTGAGGGTGAATTCTTTAGACAAACCAGGGGCGTTGCTATGGGAGCAGCATGTGCTCCCATCTTCGCTAACCTGGTTATGTTAGACTGGGAAGAGACTAAGGTGTTTAAGAGCCAGTTTATGCAATATATCAAATATTATTCACGTTATTTAGATGATATATATATATATATATATATATATATATATATATATATATATATATATATATATTATGGGAAGGGAGTTCGGACAGGTTGGACCAGTTTTTAATTTATCTCAATCACAGTAGCAACTATTTAAAATTCACTTCGTATAGCAATGATTTTGGTGTACCCTACTTAGACACATGTGTTTCTAAAATGGGATCTGGGTTTAAGTCAAGAATTTATAGAAAAAATACCTTTTCCAACAGTTATTTAGAATTTTCCAGTTATCATCTCAGGTACAGGTTTATCAACATTTACAAAGGACAGATCATACGTGACATCTGAATGACTTCTGTATACAAAGACATGATAGAGGAAGTGGCACATATCACGACTATGTTCCATGAAAGAGGGTATGATGACAAGATGATGGCTAGGGTTAGTCAGAAAACTATTCAAGGATGGACATTTAAATATAAACCATTGTTGGGCTTATATTATGCATCAGGGCTGACTGATGATCCACCAGTACATTCCCTAGAAGATAGTCCATCATATGGGAAATATTGTGTGTTGGAATATGGACCATATATAGGTAAACTTAAGAACATCTTGACTACCAATTGGAATATTATTGCTATTGATGAGGAGTTAGTTAGTACTTTAGGGACTGGACCCAGATTTGTGTATAAGATGGGGTACAACATAAAGAAATATTTAGAGAAAAGGAATTTAAAACCAATATCTTATGATTCTTATACTAAAAAATGTGGTAGTTGTAAACAGTGCAGTCACATTCTACAGGAAAAAGTATAACATTGGAAAATATAAATAGTACAAAAATAATATTCAAACAAGGTAATTGTTGCACTAAGATGATTGTATATATGGCTAAATGCATGGCATGCTCAGAATTTTATATAGAAAAAACTGAGAGGAAATTTAATAAACGGATATATTCTCATTTATATAGTATCAGGACAAAAGATGAAAAGAATGCTCTTTTTAGACATATTAAAAAATGTGGAGACAGGCACTATTTTAAGTTTGCTATTATTGACAGTGTTCAACTGAACATGGGGGGGGAGACTTCAAGGGCTTTTTATCATACAAAGAGTATTGATGGCAGGTTTTATTGGATGCTTCAACCCCACCAGGACTCAATGACGTTATTTCTATTAAACCTTTGCTAGCTATGGGTTGAATTTGGGTTTAATGGCATATGCAACAGTTAATTTGTGATTATAAGACACAAACAGGTATACCAAATGTTATATTTATTTATATTTATATTCATATATATTCACATCATATCGATGGTACAATTTTGTTATAATATTTTTTAGACAGGTAGATTTAGGACAAGACATATATTTTGGTCATTGTATATTGTATTGTTGTTTAGATTCTTATAGTTTTTATAGGACAGTTTGGATGGATATGTAATAATTTGTTCTGTATTACCCAGGCATTATACATATAAATATTTAATACTAAAATATTTTTAAGGTTTAGACTTATATTTTATAATACATATTATATATTGTATTTGTTCACATTGTGATTAGCATAGATAGGATTTTTATAATAATAGGTTTTGCAGTATGTGTATTTTTAGGTGTCATATACCTTTAATATGAAGCATTGTGTATTTTGAATTTTGGCGCCAAAAAGTTTATTTAAGTGCTGAGAGGTTTGTTTCAACTTGTTCTGAAGAAGCTTGCCATTTAGCAAGTGAAAGCGCTTAACCTTTTGGATTATTATGTGTTTCGTTTAATAAAATTACAGTTTGGCTGAGGATACCGTTAGTTTTTAAGACATTTGTTTCATTTGTCTTACCTGTTCCACTGGCTTTTAAAAAAAGTTTATTTAACTGCTGAGAGTTTGGCTGTGGATATCGCTGGTTTTTGAAGGCATTTGTTTCATTTGTTCCACTGGCTTTTGTACACACTTTTCAGCTGCTGAATTGCCGTTTTTTTTTTTGGTGAGTTTCGTCTCAAGACACTGGGACTGTCAACGTTCTAGGTATTATTCTGTTCAGTAGTTGCTTGGAATGTTGTTTGTGCTAATTCCTTCAGGTTTTGCCCATGGAGTCTGATCGAGATGACAATCCAGGCATTCCCCCCAGTACGCAAAGTGGTGATTTAGCTCGAGTTCAGGCAGAGCTAACAGAGTTGTGGGGAGAAGTAAGCAGACTTACTGACTTGTTACCTAGATTTGGTAATATTGTCACAGCCAGTGGTAACACTAACAAAGGTTTCAATAATGTTGCACCAGTTTCTGTAGCTCTTGAAGTTGAAACCAATGGTGCAACACATTATAGGGATTTGAGGATGTCCAACAACAGTTTGGACAATTTCAACAATTCTAATAGTACCACACATTCACCAGGTATACCAAACGGCCAGGTGAATGGTAATGACTGTTTGAAATTGATAGATTTACCAGCTACTTGTTATTCAATCAATAAAAAGAACAGTACCAAGCTGGGTATATCGGACTTCACCTTTGACTGGTCCTTTGCGGACCTGGATTTGGAAGCAAAGCGTGTGGGTACTAAACCGAAGAAGGTGATGTCCTAAAAGACCTATATACATCAAGAACCAAGTGTTGGTAATGAAAAAAGGACTGGGACTGTTGTGGAGTCCACAAACATGACTAATAGGGAAGGTGGTAATTCCAACCACCTTTTGAAAACATTTTTGGACAAAAACTGTGTATTTGACAACAATAACCCAGTAGTAGACAATATTAATTCTTCGATTCCTAAAGAAACATTAAATGACATTATATATGGCCTGGGTAAGAAATTGAACAATATTAATAATATTAAATTAGACAATACATGTTTTAACAAATGTATGGAACATAATATAGTCCCTATGGGACTTAGATTTTTTAAATGCCCTATGGTAATTGATTTGACTGACAACACTATACAACAGTTTAACACATTTTTTGATCAATGTGGTTTTAAATATATGCAAATGTTAATAAAATATAATGATGAGAAATTAGTGAGACTTATGCAGGAAGTGGAGGAATTGAATGAGATTATCAGGAATGATTTAGTGTACCCGCAATGGGAAAAACTGTATGTTAAACAGTTTAATGTAGGTGACAATGCTACCAAACAAATATATTTTTGCCAAAATAAGAAGTTTTGTAGAGACATGGAACAATATAAGAAGGGAAGGGCATATATATGGGACAGATATAAAGTGGATTATAAATATTCTAAAAAAGTTTCAAGTGAAGAATTTGACAATGTTCATTATTCATACGGGCATCAAAGGAACAATCAAGACTATAATTCTTTTCACATAGAGAACAGGAGAAGACAAAGAGACTGGAAATGGGGAGGGAATTGGAGAAGACAACAACAGGAATATTAGGTACAGTAGTGGAATGTCAAGTACAAGAGAATTTAAGTAAACAAGGGCCAATAGTCTTACAGATGAACAACAAGGATTTGTCTAACAACAATAAAGCAAAGATTACACAGGAACGTGCAGTATACAATTATAAGAATTTTAAGATTTACAACTACACTGAGTACCCATTACAAATGGTACATCTAAAGGGATGAAATTCATCCCCACTACTAAATTTAGACTTGTTGACTGCATCAGTGAAATAAAAAGATATATAAGAAAACTTAATTTAAGTGTCATGTTCAAAGACACTACAAAGGATTCTAGTAAGCAAGACTACAAGTGCAAAGGGTTAAAAAAGAAGAGCACGTACGTGCCCCCTATGCATCCGTTTATTTCAATTTATGACTAATCCGTAACACAACAAGTATATAGACTACAAAATTACATTGGTGGTAAAAAGATTAATTATAATTTATCCTTGGAAGAACAAAAAGTCCTTACTGACTTAAGAAATGATGACAGCATTAGAATAATTAAATCTGACAAAGGGGGTGGTATTGTCTTTTTTGACAGTATGGTATATTCTTCAAAAATATATGATTTATTACACGTCAGGAAATTATGAAATTGTATCTTTGAATGAGATTAATATTACTTACAGTAGGATTGATTTACATATAGAAGAATTCCTGTTAGATAACAGAATCACTATAGACACTTACAATTTTATTAAAGTGGAACATCCCAAGTTAGCTTCTATAGTGGGAATCCCTAAAGTCCACAAAGATACAACAGACCCCCCATTTAGACCTATTATTTCGGGTAGTTATTCCAAAACCTTCCCAATGGGTTCAGTTATTGACTTTCACTTGAAACATATTTACAACAAAATTCCACATATGATGAAAGATTCATGGGAATTTTTGAAGAAATATCCCACATATTTGAGAAGTAACAATTTGTTATTTGTAACCATAGATGTTGTAGACCTTTTCTCTTGTATTCCTAAAATTGATGGATTAGAGGCATTTGCTAACAACATACATAAATATGCAGTCCTTGAATGGGACAAAGCATGCTTATTAATGGACATGATGTCAATTGTCCTTGAACATAATTACATTCAATTTGAGGGTGAATTCTTTAGACAAACCAGGGGCATTGCTATGGGAGCAGCATGTGCTCCCATCTTCGCTAACCTGGTTATGTTAGACTGGGAAGAGACTAAGGTGTTTAAGAGCCAGTTTATGCAATATATCAAATATTATTCACGTTATTTAGATGATATATATATATTATGGGAACGGAGTTCGGACAGGTTGGACCAGTTTTTAATTTATCTCAATCACAGTAGCAACTATTTAAAATTCACTTCGTATAGCAATGATTTTGGTGTACCCTACTTAGACACGTGTTTCTAAAATGGGATTTGGGTTTAAGTCAAGAATTTATAGAAAAAATACCTTTTTCAGCAGTTATTTAGAATTTTCCAGTTATCATCCCAGGAACAGGTTTATCAACATTTACAAAGGTCAGATCATACCTGCCACCCGAATGACTTCTGTATACAAAGACATGAAAGAGGAAGTGGCACATATCACGACTATGTTCCATGAAAGAGGGTATGATGAGAAGATGATGGCTAGGGTTAGTCAGCAAACTATTCAAGGATGGACATTTAAATATAAACCATTGTTGGGCTTATATTACGCATCAAGGCTGACTGATGATCCACCTAGAAGATAGTCCATCATATGGGAAATATTGTCTGTTGGAATATGGACCATATATAGGTAAACTTAAGAACATCTTGACTACCAATTGGAATATTATTGCTATTGATGAGGAATTAGTACTTTAGGGACTGGACCCAGATTTGTGTATAAGATGGGGTACAACATAAAGAAATATTTAGAGAAAAGGAATTTAAAACCAATATCTTATGATCCTTATACTAAAAAATGTGGTAGTTGTAAACAGTGCAGTCACATTCTTCAGGAAAAAAGTATAACATTGGAAAATATAAATAGTACAAAAATAATATTCAAACAAGGTAATTGTTGCACTAAGATGATTGTATATATGGCTAAATGCATGGCATGCTCAGGATTTTATATAGGAAAAACTGAGAGGAAATTTAATAAACTGATATATTCTCATTTTTTTAGTATCAGGACAAAACATGAAAAGAATGCTCTTTTTAGACATATTAAAAAATGTAGAGACAGGCACTATTTTAAGTTTGCTATTATTGACGGTGTTCAACTTGACATCAAGGGGAGACTTCAAGGGCCTGTTATCATACAAAGAGTATTGATGGCAGGTTTTATTGGATGCTTCAACACCACCAGGACTCAATGACGTTATTTCTATTAAACCTTTGCTAGCTATGGGTTGAATTTGGGTTTAGTGGCATATGCAACAGTTAATTTGTGATTATAAGACACAAACAGGCATACCAAATGTTATATTTATTTATATTTATATTCATATATGTTCGCATCATATCGATGGTACAATTTTGTTATAATATTTTTTAGACAGGTAGATTTAGGACAAGACATATATTTTGGTCATTGTATATTGTATTGTTGTTTAGATTCTTATAGTTTTTATAGGACAGTTTGGATGGATATGTAATAATTTGTTCTGTATTACCCAGGCATTATACATATAAATATTTAATACTAAAATATTTTTAAGGTTTAGACTTATATTTTATAATACATATTATATATTGTATTTGTTCACATTGTGATTAGCATAGATAGGATTTTTATAATAATAGGTTTTGCAGTATGTGTATTTTTAGGTGTCATATACCTTTAATATGAAGCATTGTGTATTTTGAATTTTGGCGCCAAAAAGTTTATTTAAGTGCTGAGAGGTTTGTTTCAACTTGTTCTGAAGAAGCTTGCCATTTAGCAAGTGAAAGTGCTTAACCTTTTGGATTATTCTGTGTTTCGTTTAATAAAATTACAGTTTGGCTGAGGATACCGTTGGTTTTTGAAGACATTTGTTTCATTTGTTCCACTGGCTTTTAAAAAAAGTTTATTTAACTGCTGAGAGTTTGGCTGTGGATATCATTGGTTTTTGAAGGCATTTGTTTCATTTGTTCCACTGGCTTTTGTACACACTTTTCAGCTGCTGAATTGCCATTTTTTTGGTGAGTTTCGTCTCAAGACAGTGGGACTGTCAACGTTCTATGTTTTTTATATATATATATATATATATATATATATATATATATATATATATATATATGTAACTACACATACACACACAGAAATATGTATAGGAAGATACATATGTAGAAGGTGCACACAGTATGGAACAGCCACTATGCCTACACTTGCACTTTACCAACCGGTCACTGTATGAGCCACCCATACAAATGGCAATTGTTGCCTGCAACATATACCCACAGAGAGGTAAAAGGATGTACCACCACACATAGGTTTGCACACATGGGAAAGCTTTATTTGTGTACTATTACAGTTGTATATGCCATGTCATATAGCTGTTTAGACACTGACATACATATAAACAGAGTAATGCAACTGTGAAACAGTTATATTAATACAGTACTCTGGAAAGGTTTACATATGTTGCTCTCCAGGCCGAGGCCTTCAAGTAGTACAATAGTAAAGACAGACTGGGCCACAGGATACCAATCAATCAACAGTAAGTAATGCAGATGTATAGTCCAGCAACCTCTATCCACACTCTGTACACAGTCTCTAGGGGGTAAAGACCTCAGTTGACACAATGGGATGTATCTGTTACATAAGACATATCTGACACCATCACAATCACGCTGACAAACAGAACAGTCTGTATGGCAGGAGGCAGTAGGCCTGCATTTACCCATGGTGAACTGTATGGTAATGTACATCCAGATACATTAAGGCAGCTTAACCCTGATACCGCCACATGTTGTAACAGCCTAGGTTAGTTATGATGCATCCCAACCCACAGACTCAAAAATACAAGGCCATATATCACTGTTACATACACTGGCCTCTGAAGTGCATAAGGGCACACGTATTATGAAGGTGAAGCCCACACATATATGGACCCAACCCCACAATATGTGTGGGGGCCACAACAGCAGTGGACTGATGGCAGGAATGGTAGCAGGACATACTCACAGTCCACTACATAACAATCCCTGACAGAATATCATATGTACAAAGCCTGGTATGTAGGTTGAGGAAAGAGGCTGGAACACAGGCCCATATGGGTAAAACTGTTGTCATACATGAAGCAAGTTGCTGGTGTTACAGGACAGTCTGCAACATACCCTTAGTCAGAAATATGAAGTTTGAAACAGAAATGGATGTAGCCATGTACTGACAGCACTCAATACACACACTGCCAGTGATATATCTGACACAAGACCTGTGTGGTGGACAGACAAAACATAATAGCCACACCTCTGGCCATCAAGTGGATAGGCCCACAGTTGAGAGCTATGCAGACAGACTGCATTCCATGTTAAACTAGTATGTATACACAAACCCTGTAACACGGGTGCTATACAATGCATACAACAACACTACTCACACTCTGTCTGTAGTTCTGGAACCTCCTACAAATATGTAGCTGGCCTGAGTGTGCAGGTTTTCCTGTACGTGGTATTGCTACCTGCTGTCTGTGACACTGCTACCCACACACAGGAAGGATGCCCACCATACAGGAAAGGTAAAGGGACCATGCCCACATGATGTAGGGATTTATAGTAGTTGGTTAGAATGACAGTGGTAATTGGAAGTGCTACACAGCATGCTGCATGCAGGTAGCAAGTGGAGGACACTGATTGGTGCAGAGGCCATCACCTGATCATGTGCATCACCTACAAAATGCATGCTGCAATCTATTCAAAGCAGTTCAATCCAGTTACTGGTGAGAGACCAAGAGACAGCGAGAGAGAGAGTGCGTGAAAGGCACAAAAAAAAAAAACATCAAGCAAACCATCCAGAAGAGACTTCATTCCCAGAACAGGTATGTGAAGTATATATGCATGTAATTGACCATAGTACTTGGTCCATAATAATGGGATAGATGATGTGGAATGATTTATATATGCCTTCAGGTGTTGTTGTACTGATGTTCAGCTGAACAACTGCTAAGGACAATAGAGTCCGTCCCTGTGGGTAGTGGACCATACACATCAACTGTGCAGATCAGCACTGACTGATAATATGTAAGCCATCATAGTGTGTGTTGTGTAATGGGAAGTATGTATATTACTGTGGCCAATAGCTGGTGGTGGAAGTAATGCCATAATGATGGACACGTGTTCCACAGCCCATCTTTTGCGGGATACTCAGGTTAACCTGTATTGTAGCAAGCAGGAATGCCATAGCGGTGTAATAGGGTTACCTGAAGTCTGCCACTACATATACCCCCTCCAATGTCAGGCTGTGTCCATACGTGGCACCTATCTGTGTTGTAGCAAGGCAGAACAGTGCAGCTGTGCAGGAAGGTGTTGTGAGATTGTGGACCTGATGTCTGAATGTACCCCATATATAGGTATGCATATGTGTACATATATATATATATATATATATATATATATATATGCATGTATGTCCACAAATTTACAGATACCCATGTGTAGACATATATATGAACACATATATACATCATATATTTCTACACATAGATATAGATATATAGCTATATGCACATGTCTACATATATACAAACACGCGCACAAACATATATGTATGTGAATACATGTCACGTATATTACCGCCACAGTGCAGCATGCTATGTGCGATGAAACAGCATACATAGCAACACATACAGATATCTACAGCTGTCAGTGTGTGCATCATGGAAGGGTATGTGAACATGTGAACCCCTTGGGACCACATTGCCCTTGTCTGTAAAGTATGGAATGGGAATATGGGGAAGTAAGGTAGGTATAGTTGTGGAGTTGGTCAGGGTTGGTAGATATAGAGGACAGCCTACAGAGGTGGTATGTGACACATGTGTGTAAACAGCCTGGATTGTGTGTATGGTCTGTGATGTGGACACCCCATGGGCCCCAATATGGACACAATAGGAACAAGCCTCACACCCACTGCTACTCACAACAGCAGTCTGCATCCCAAAGGTGCCTGGCCTGCAGGCTGAGCAGAAGAGCATGTGGTCCCTGTGAATGGGTACTGGGTGCCTCGAGGTGACATAGCACATCCCACATGCGTCTGTGCACCCTGTTATGGAACAGACCCTGGACCTGACCTCAGGGGACAGGAAAATGTCTGTGTGTACAACATCCCCTGAGTTGGTTTCACCTGAAGGTATTGCTGGACCAGTACATGAGGGGGCCCCAGGGTGGGTCACACATGTAATGTGGCCTGGTAACATGGGCAGATGAGTTTGGAGAGGTGGTTCTGCTGGCCAATAGTACATATACATGCTATTGTGTCACTGTCATAAAACATATGTCAGTAGTAATAGTCTACACAATCCCGGAACATTACAACAGCAGGCACAGATAACCTCAATAACACAGAATGTGAGATGTGCAGCAACCACACAGCAAGCATACCACAGGCATATATGGAACTATTATGACCTTCACAATGGCATGCAAGTGAATAGTCTGTAACCGAACAGCAATGATAGTGTCCACACAGGGAACATGGCTACAAACAAATTGCACAAAGTGTGGTACAGTACAATATCTGCCCCAGTAGTACTTATGCTGTAACCATACCTATTGAGTTGTGTGTACAGTTTGTTGTCTCTGATATGGTGCGGGGTGGCAGTGATGTGTATTAAGAACTGTGGTAACCTTGCTGCATGACTTGCTCACACCTGTGTCCATCTTTAAGTCTTTCAGTCACACTGTCCCATGGAAGACTACCGGCATACTCAGCAGCTGAAAATGACATTCTGGTGAACCACCTCATACAGCAATATGCAGTCTTGTTTGGCCGGGCCGCCCATGATCAGCAGGAGCAGACCACCCTGTGGAATGACCTAGTCTACAGGGTCAATGATGTCAGACTGCACAACCGCAGTTATGAGCAGGTCCAGCATCATTGTTCTGACCTGCTTTGCAATGCCCATTGGCATACTGCTGCAGTCCAGGGGGTGACCTCACCACAGAAGGGGGCCATGCCATCCATCCACCCCGACACATGTGGAGGAGCTCCTAGCCAGCCTCGTGGCACCTGCCCATCTGCATAGCCACCAACCACCTGAAACCTTTGTGGAGGTGGGTGCTACCCACACACTGGCCAAGGAGAGCGCAGGTAAGGCCACAGGGCACATCAGTAGACCACTATTGCATATACATCCACATCTGTACAGGTAGATCATTCATATCTGACATGTCATAGATATAGTTTGTTGCTGCATAGTAGTGATAAACAGATGTGCATATGTGGTAGTATTTTGGACATGTACTGTTGATGTATTGTAATGCTGCACCCACCCTGTAGCAATGCCACAGGTGTGGCCACTGACTTTGCATCTCTCACCCTCTTATGTAGGTCCCTCCAGTATACCACCAAGGCAGCAGCCTGTAGCTGGTGAGTGGTTTATGTAGATACCTGCAATACACCGGGCATGTAATGGCTATGGTATATTCCATGCACATATCTAACACACCTACCCAGAATGCATGCTGTACATGTGCACGTATTGTTGCTGTTAAATGCACGGCATCACTGTGGTGACCATGATGGGGAATCGGAAGGGTATGCCAGACATCTGCAAGATAACTAACATCCTGTCATTGCAGAATGTGTCCACAAGGAGTAACATAATGGTGGGAGACATGGCCTACAGTAGGGACATTTATGGAACAATGCCCATATACAGTGCAACACCAGTGTATATACCTGTAGGACAATGGCAACTGTTGCAGAGTTACACTATGGCATAAGGTACTACTGAGGTCCACATTATCAGTAGGGACTTGGCTGTAACATGTGGTGTTCAGTGTATGGAACACTGCAAAATTACACACATGTGTAGGCCTTACTTATAAAGCATCTGCAAAAAGGCTGAGGTGGGGTGGGTGTCAGCATGACACACCAGTGCACTGCAGCAGGGATCCTAAGGATGTTAAGAATGGCTGTATCTGCACATAGTCAAGTTCAGGAATTGTGGCCAGACATAACCCTACTCCCAGAGCAAAAGTGATGGTAGTGTGTGAACACCAAGGGATGTGCACATGAGTAGACCTTGCAATCATGCAGATTAGGGGGACATGTGTAGGGCAGGCTGAGCATACACTGGCCAATGCAGATGGCCCATGCCAGTATACCCCTGCCAGAAGTAGTGACTGCTGTAGTACACATAACAATAGGTGCAAAAAACTATCATGATAAGGGTGTGCACACATATGCCCACATGGAGTGTATGCATCGCGGTCAGCATCTGCACACCTAACACATTCCGTAGACATTGAATGTGAAAGTACAGGGCATATGTCACATATTGGGCTCATGTACTGTTAAGATATGCGGTGATGTGGTCCCATGGCAGATCAAGGATGGATGCGTGATATCAATAAGGGTGTGTACACCCCCCATAGCCATGGTATGCTCTGATGGTTGTCAGTGTAATAGCACTGGATTGGTCATACATGGTCTGCTGATGTTGAGAGCTGTAAATCACACTGACATAACTGACACAGTACTACACATTAAGCAAAGGGTTGTACACCTGTGAAGTGTGGTGCACAGTACATGTCAGGGTGCAGAACAGGTGCACAGCAATACTGTGTACATGGGAGCAGTGGTATCCAGGGGAAGGGGCATCACCTAGTGACACAGCACATGCATCACACACATGTATACTGTTGCTAGCATAGATTGACTATAGCTGCACTGTATGCTGTTGTGTACCACACGTTATGCATGTTGACAGAAGGGTAATAGGAGGACTGTGTGTACTATCATTGTGCAACCTCACCTGTATGTGTGTGTGTCTGTGTGTGTGTGTGCATGTGTGTGTTAATCCTGGTGGGTAGTTAGTCTGTAGGGTCACTCTGGTGAAGTGGAGGGAGGTTGATGCATGTTATATGCGTGTGTATGTGTGTGTGCTTGTGTGGGTGGCCATGTATGCACATGTGTGATTGTGGGGTTGTTCATGCAGCAGTACCTCCCTTTGGGATCATGCAGTACATGGACATGGACTGCTACATTACACACCAGGAATACTTGTCAGGTATGTAATCACAGGACAGCTGATAGTATAATAAGTTCTGTAACATGGAACAGGCATTGAGAGGGAAGGTAGACACAAGGTATACCCTTAATATCACAGTCAGCAGGGAGGTGACTGACAACCCATGTATGCAGCACTACAGATGCATTGGGGGAAGGTACTAGTCAACACCAGGGATTGTATCCATATATTACAGTTGTCATATGAGAGCCTGACTGAGCAACATATCTGGCATGTACTGACCAATACATACACATGACACTCCAGTACGTGATATTATGGAATGGGTGATATTATGGAGTGGGCATAGTAGCTCACACATACAGGGGACATGCTCATGATGTCTGGACATACACAGGGTGAACACCTAATGACAGCAGAGAGGCCATCTAAAACCACTAAACATAGGTCAGGCAGGTAATGTAGTAACAGGTCTTGCATTGTGATCACTTGTCTAGGCATGTAGAGCACTGATATGTTAATGAGTGGTATCAATATGTGTATGTTATCAAGTGTGATGTAGGATGGGAAACACATAGAAACATAAGTGGGACTGCCTGTAAAGTCACGGACAGGTAGGGATTACGGTGGTGTGTGTGTGTGTGTGTGTGTGTGTGTGTGTGTGTGTGTGTGTGTGTGTGTGTGTGTGTGTGCGTGTGTGTGTACTGTTATGCAATGCTGTACGGGTTTTAAAGTGCATTTATTGTTTTACCCCACAGGTGGCGAGGTGGGTCAGGGTCCCTCCTGCATGCAATCTGATGTTGGTGTCCATACAGACACAGAAGGTGATGAAAGTACTGTTGAGGCACAGGTGGAGTTGTCAGGGGCCAAAACAGTGCCAACATATGACATCCTTTTAGCCACCCCAACCCCGCACACAGTTTCAGTGCCTATACATACCCCATCACCAGTGGCCATAGCGGAGGGACAGCTGGCGTTTGGTGGCAGTTTACAGGAAAGTGTGATAACCATGCTACTCTGTCTTGTCACAGCAAGCATAGCCGGATGTCCAGCAGGGCACCACATAGGCAGATGTCTCAGGCTGCTTGTTGTAGGGCCACTAGTCATCATGCCCCTGGCAGACACGACATAGCTGGTACTGGCAGACGCATGTTTCAGGCTGTCATGGTGGCACAGGCATGTATTGAACATTACACTGGACAGGGCCTGAGGCTGCAGACGGCTGCTCTCACATCTGCAAGTGACAACACCTGTAAACTGGCTGGTGCCATCCGTGTATTAATCAAGTTCATGGATAGACGGTCCGGTGAGATGATGGCCCTCATCGACCATGGTCTGTCAGTGCTTGAACATCTGGTGGGAGTGTGGCAATGGCCGTGTGGACGTAGGGCGGCAATGCCAACAGCTGGCAGTCAACATAGACGTGCTAGAACACCAAGTGGCTCCCGAATTGGCAGTACCAGCCCTGGCACTGCGGGGGAGCACTGTCCACACTACACCAGGTCAGGAGCATGTGGTCCTGGCTAGTCCCAGGAGGAACCTGGTTCTAGCGGACATTTGTCATTGTCAGGTGAGAGTAGCACATTGAGGCCTGTACCTGGAAGTGCCCATAAAACCCCTGGCAGGCACAGTCCACGTGTTTGTGGCCAGAGGCAGTGAACTGCACACGCTGCCAGGTATGGTCTGCAGATGTCCATAAACACCTGTGTAGGGCAGCCACATGGCAGAACTGTGTGCATGCATACACATACACTATACGAACACTCCTAGGGTAACCACATGCCTACATACACCACATCACCATGCCCAGTTCACATCAGTACACCTCTCACACACACAAATGGTGTCAGATGCATGGCCCACCCTCGGCTTCTGGCCAACAAACAACACACCCTGTGCATATGATGATATCTGTGCCACATCCCTGATTTCCATACCATAGATGCAGGGATAGCCTAATACAGTTCTGATGCACATGGTGACTGTACTACAGTGTACCACAGTACTGCAGCGTAACATGATGTAAGGAGTAAAGTGTAATGCATATATGTCAGGGGAGTAGACGTCCAGCAATGATGCCTTATAGCTGTTAGTAACACTGGTTGATTGTGATCACTATAATGATATCCATTTGTGCTGTAGGTGTACATGTCTTAGCACGAGGATGGTCTGCAGTCATAGTCCACAATGGGGTATGGCACTGTGGTGACACCATGGCTGTAACATATCTGGGGTACAGTTGAATACGTGTCACAGGTTTGTATAACAGTTTTTGCCTGTGCCACATGTACAGGTGACCCACTGGGATGTGTATAATCTGCAACCTGATGCAGACCCATCCACATACATGCACACTCTTACTTGGCAACACTGTTACAAGACCCCTACCTAGGTATGTAATGATACTGAAGTGTGTGGCTTTCATTGCATACACCACACAGCATTTAGGGTGAGGTGTGTTGCAGGTTACATGTTACATGCAAAACATCCCCAGACATGTATAGTATGCTAATGGGGGATGTAATGGGTGTATATGGACAAAACATAGTGTGACATACCTTCATATACACATTAGCAGACACATAACAGGCAGACACACGTCTGAGAGACCTGGGCCTATCGCTGGTAACTAACTTGACCATGTGTCCAATGTGTTACAGGGAGGCTGCACATGCATAACTGGCCTGGATTGTGGTATCCATTACCTGTATGGCTGATGGTGACAGTGGTAACCATAACATGGTACATGGGACATATACTGGGTGTATCTTGGTGTAATGACAGTGTACACAACACCCACACCCCCAGTGGATATTGTACTCCCTGAAACCCATGATGACACTGACATGCCCACCATCACACATTGGCCACGACTGCGATACAACCCATTGTATATGCCAACAATGGTACTACAGGGATATGCATCTAATGCACATGCCATGTGCATAGCAGGGTGTTGCATTGTCATGCCTCACCTATGAGCAGCAACACTATCTGTACTATTGTGTGGCAACGGGTATTGTAATAGGAGTATGTGGCCTTGGAATGCTGTACCCTACAGATATACAGACATGCACACATGCACACACTTGCCAGAACACAATGGGTATCCCATGCCAGTCAACCCATTTGTACGCCACTGTTGTGCTGGTACTGCAAGGCTCATGTAGCTGGTATGGAGAGGAGCTTAAAAGGGTACATGTAATGTCCCATGCAGCAGCAGCTACAACTGACTATGGCAATGGGTGTTGTGGTGGTTGTGAAGGCCCTCATGGAATTCCCAGGTACAGGTGTGTTAACACATGGACACTCAGTCATGCACATGTACACATGTGTCAGTACTGGGGTGCATCACTTCTGGTGGTCATACCTGTGTACCTAGCTATTGTCCAAGGAGAGATGGGTTGTGTATGGATTGTGTGTAAAGTGGTAGCCTGCCACCTGCCATGTGGCAGCAGGCGATCTATCGAGAGACACTACTGTGATGACCCTCAGGGTGAGAGTGACATGCATCAGCCAATCCTCTGGGTGCCTCCTGCACATGGCCACTGAGGTGATCAAGTTGACATGTATGCAACATGCACTACAACACATGGTTAGTGTCTGTGATGGAGACCTGTACCCAAGCCTGGTCTGTTGACTGTGGTAGTGTAGTGGAGGTACCCGTGGTATGTGGTGCATACAGGGTGTTATCTCCTACATGTGCCAGTTCTTACACAGCTGGGTAGACATGTCAGTGTCAATCAAGCTTACTTTGCCTGTACATATCCCAGCTGGATACCTGCCATCTGCACAGCTGTACAGGGACTGACAGTCATCAGCTTGGCAAGTAGCTAAGCAGTAGGATGAATGTGTTGACAAACAGACATTTGACAACAATATGTATGCCAGAACTACATGTCAGAAGCCCTCACTAACATGTGTTGTACAGATGGTAGTCTACAGTTACATTCCACATGTCAGAACATTACCCAGTAGGGATTATATACTGTGACACAGCTCACACACCAGGGATACAACAGGGAGACCTGAGAGTCCAGCTATGCCTGTAGGTGTGCCTGCTGTCAGTACTACATTTAGCACTCTACTCTTGCCTGGGTAAGCACTGTCAACAGTAGTACCACCATGATACACTACATGCCAGTGTGACAGCATGTACCCTGGACTACTACCCCATATGTAACACATTCACATGGATAACAGTACTGTACAGACCTCATATACATCTGTGTCCCACACATGACACTCACACCTCTTGCTACTGTAATGACAGCATATAGGTGCATGTATTGTACATGGCATTACATACACTTATTACAGATGTCATTACCCTGCTAAGTTATTAGACTGGGTAGTGTGAACTGGTTACCAACGCTAAACCATGCTTAGCAGGTATCAACATTGCTCCAATATAACAGCTAAGCTGATTTGCGCACTGGTAAGCGAAGCCTACACTGTGCAGATGCCCGTACATTTACCCATAGCTTCGCGCAAACCCACACAAATGTGCTTAAAGCTGCTCAAAACTACCTTAACTACTCTGTATATGACAGCCTTTTTTATGCCCAACAACAAAATGAACAGCTCTTGCAGGTCTTGAACCCAGGACCCTGTACACTACAGTCATAACACTTAACCACTACATTATGACCACTGTGAAGACAGCTGTTGTTTTTCAATATATCTGTTAATACACAAATTGATGAGTATTGAACAATTGCCTTTACTTCCACAATTGTGAAGTACTTATTACTATGACTGTCGCATCACATATGTCGTTTTACCATAATGTACACATAGCAGATACATACAGTGAGATACATCTGGGAGGGTATACACACCCGTGAGGATTACACATCATAGGAATATGGATATATACATATAATAGGTGATATCTGTCTACATGTACCTACACATATATATTAAGGCATATGTCTGTATACACATCTGTATAGTGCAACATATATATGGCCAGGCGTACATCTCCTTGCATTACACACACACACACACACACACACACATATATATATATATATATATATATATATATATATATATATATATATATATATATATATGTATGAGGAGGTGCAGGGGGGGGCGAAGCGATTATTCAAACTGAATCCATGCATATACATATGTAGTCTGCTATACCTATTACTGTCAATATATATGTAGATATCCATAAGTCTATGTGCATATGTATCTCTATATGTATATGTGTAGACATATATTGCTGTGTATATGTATATATCTGAGTGTTTATATATATATATATATATATATATTGTTTGTGTCTTTCGGCTTTTCCCGGTTCGGGGTCGCCACAGCAGAACTCCAGTCTGCTAATGATTGGCAGTTGATTTTTCATTGCTTGCCAGGCCTGACGCACAACCTTCAATGAAGGTACACCCATTCATGCATGTCTCCACGTAGAAGACGCTCTAGCTGAGAATTGAACTGGACAGCATCTTACTATGAGGCAACAACACTACATAGCACCAACACCTTGGTCATATATATATATATATATATATATATATATATATATACACATATACACATATATACATATATATATATATATATATATATATATATATATATATATATGTACATATACATATCCATCTATGTATGTTGACATGTATATCTGTATATATCTATATAGATATATAGATAATTATATATGCATATATGTCCACCATAAGCCTGAACATGGAATGCAGCCCTACCTCAGCCCCAATAGTCCCAACCTCTTAGTGCAAGGGGATGTCAGTTATGTAGTGCAGGTAGATATGTAGACTATTGCTACTGTAATAGGGGTTGTCTTCACAGACATGTGTGTGAGAGGTCACATATGCTTTAAACATGTGCGCCATTGGCTACTGACAGACATCCTAAGGACATCATAGTACAGTACCACTGCTAACACAGTAATGATCCTGTGGACTACAGCAGAGATATGGCCAATAAATGTGGACAGTGTGGCACACTCTGGTCAGTCCAGGGGTCTACACAGAACCTCTTAGTGCAAGACATGTGAACCAAGTCTGACAATGTGGATGTTAACAGCCATGTAGATGGGTATATCATGTAAATACTGGTATACATTTGCCTCCATAGGTTATGCATTCACACACCCCTGTCTGTCCTGACACATAATAACCGCTGGTACAGAGGTGCCATGGCCACACACTACCCATTAGTTAGTGACATACATCTGTACAGCATCCCACTGCTTTTTCTGACATACATGACTGTTATGGTGGCCTGGCAGCAGTACATATGGCAAGTATCTGGACATAACATCACACTGGGTAAGTACACTAAGCTGCTAGGCATGTAACAAAGCACTGTGCAGGCTACAGGCAGGCTGCCACAACACTGGCCTACATTTCTTATGGGGGATTACACCTGTACCTGCATATATAGCAGGCTCTACAGGCATGTCACAGCACAGAGTAACAAACACCTGTGTGAGAGTGCATAACCACAACCAATGTGAATACAGCCACAGCCACATATGGTAGCTAGCTTAATATTACAGTATATAGACTATCTGATCAACACCAGCCTCATATGTGCCACTCACACACTAACCCTACATGTACTGGTCCACTAGACAGTGTGGTCCGATCCCTGTCTGTGGTATGGGACATGTGTGTGTTTGAGCCTACAAACATGTAAACCATTAGGGTAACATACAGTAGAGCAGCATGTAACATCAGATAGAACAGGACCAAGAACAATGACATCTACCACAGTCTGTACACAGGCCAAGGTACATACTCAAAATAAATACACACACTTTCGACAATCACCATAAGTACACAGACCTCAGTACTGTACACACAACCACAGAATGCCCAGGTTATGTCCTCAAAGATAACCCTTACTATACATAACATGTTTCGCAGTCTGATATCTCACTGACTTGTTATCAGATATGATGTCAATAAACTATGGTGTATAGAACATATGCACCTCTTACTGAATGACATATGTACACATTTTGACAGAGTTGTGGCTGGAGACACAAACACAGGGCCAATATTGACACATTGCTGTGATAACATACATTTACTGTTGTACAGGGTTTGTTGTGACATATGTCCTATGAGGGATATGAAATCAGTAACTCTTATGTCTGTCACCATGTACTGACTGCAATCCTCACACTATGCTTCTGCATTTCACAGATAAGTGCTCTGTGAGTAACACAAGAGACAAAAGGCACCACACACTTCCCAGTCTGCAGATGACCCTGCAGATGGGGGTTTCCTCAGAAACACAGCACTGTCATGACAGGTATTAAAACATGTAGACCAGCCATATCCACTCACACCTTGTTAAACCAACATTACTCCAACTGCAGAATAGCAACACTTACATTCTGTAGTCATGTCAGGCACATCCCCTTCCTGTGTGGTGGCCTGTTTCCACAGTGTATGTTGTTAGAGGTAAAACCCCAACCCATCTTTGATGCCGTTTGCCAAACAACAGATCTAGGTCCTGCTCACAGTGAAGTAAAGGCCCAACACCAACATAATGTTCCTAGATATTGGAGTGTGTTTCCATGCAATTGACTATGGGAATGTTACCACAGCTGTTCCACATGCAATCAGCTAGAGGAGGGCTGCAATTCATGCAGAGGCCATCAGCTGATCATGAGCATCAGTTACAAAAACACATGCTGCTGCCTAAGCAAAGCAGGTGTAAGTTTCCACATCCACCAGAGTGGGTGTGGGAGAGGCAGACAGAGGCAAAGATAAGTCAGGGAAGGGATGGGACAGTAAAACCTAAGCATGTTTGTGTCACACACCTACCAGTACACAGTATCAAACCCCTGACTGACTATGCATTGCTATCACATGTCTATGCAGTTATTGGATGCGTCACATAGCTTACATATTGAGGAGCTCTCCAAACGTATATGTGATGGTGAGTGACATCTGCAACAGTGATATGGTAGCGATACGGCAGGTGTAGAACACGTAACAAAAACAAGCAGAGGACCATAAATCCAAACACTAAAACCAAAAAGAAAATGGTCCAGGCGACAAATAAGGATGGTAGTATAAAAGAACTTTAATAGAATATCACAAGCGCTTTCACCCTGACTCAATTGTAGGGCTTTTTCAAGTGTGTAACAAAGAAACACATCAACCACCCTCATTTAAATACCCCTATTCATAAAAAAGCACCAAAAAACATTTAAAGTAAAATGCAGTTATTGTCTCTCTAAAACCACTTGAACTTCTAAGTATATACTCTGTTCTTAAATCAGGGGTAAAATGCACAGAAAAAAATCTGATGTCCTATAAAATATTTGTTGTAACCATATTGCTAAAAAAATCATATATTGTGAACAAAATCATTGTATAGAAAGGTGAAAGAACACAAAAAAATACAACTTAACTTTGTAACATATTAATAACCATCTCCACAGATTTGTATCATAAAAACAATGACATCTACTTAAATTACCAATACGGCTTCTTATAACCTCTCAGCTCTTTTAACTAAATATGGTTTAATTGAAATATGATCATTTAATCCCGGGGGCTGGGATGCATTATGTTTTAGTTGCCAGTATGTCTCTCTGCAACATAACCAATTTTCCCAATCACCCCCCCAGGGTCTACATAAACTTCTTCCAAAATTACAAATACAAATCCCACATGTTTGGGTTCAGTTTGTACGTGCCTATTAATTCCCTTTCCTGATACTGTAAATATGCTCATAAGTGCGTTTGTTAAGTGCCCTTTCTGACTTCCCTACATGAAAACTGAGACAGTCTCTACAAAGGGCCAAATATACCATGCCTCATGTGGCGCAGCTACCTTTCTTGAAATAATACTTTTTTCGTAGTTGTCTAAAGTAACAAATGCATTTTCTGTTATATATCTACAGTATCCACACCTTCCACATTTTCTTGTCCCCTGTTCCTTCTGAACTGTACCCCTGTAGTTTTTCCTTTCAAATACCCTTTTTAGATTCATTCCTGTTTTAAAAACAAAACTGGGACTCTCACCCACCTTGGGTGCAATGTCTTTGTTGAATTTCAACATTTTCCAATTACTCCCAATTAAATCCTTAATTTCCTTGGATGCACTACTGTACTGTAGCACCAAAGCCCTACTAAAGGTGTGCTTGTCTGTAATCACATTTACAGGTGTATTCTCCATGGCAGTACCCAAAAGGGGTAGACATTTTGTACCCCAACCTTCTATTATTATATCTGCAACTTCCTTAATTAAACTCCAGGGGTACCCCCTCAATCAGAATAGGTCAGAAATAAATTAAATTTCAGATAAAAGATCAAACTTTCTGAAGTTATTCTGGCGGCTCTGACCATCTGGCCGTTCACAATACTTCTCTTCTGTTTCCAAGGGTGATCATTGTTATAAGGTAGATAAAAGTTACTAAAGGTGTTCTTTCTATGAATCCTAGACTTTAAGCCCCCATTGGTTTTATCCAACCTTACATCAAGATAATCAATTCCCTGTTGATCAAATTTAAATGTAAACTTTAAAAAAGTGGTAGCTGAGTTTAAAAATTCAAGAAAATCAATAACAGAATTTACTGACCCTTCCCAAATTATAAACAAGTCATCCAAGAAACTTCGGTACAATTTTATATTTTTCTAGTAATCAGAATTAAATACGTACTGCAATTCCCATTTTAGGAGCACCAGGTTGGCATATATGGGGGCACATGCTGCCCCCATAGCAACCCCCCTAATCTGTTTAAAAGTTTCTCCCTCAAAATACACAAAATTATTTTCTAACACAATCCTTATAAGTTCAACCAATACATCTGTGTCAAAGCCCAAAATTGACCTTTTTGCATTCAAAAGCGACCAAAATAGATCTAAGCCCTCCTCTGTAGGAATGCAAGAAAACAAATCAACCATGGCAATGGTCAAAAAATACACATCCCCTTCATATGGTTTCACAGTTAAACCACGCCGGAAGTCCCATGAATCCTTTAACAGGTGCATATATTCCTCAGTAATGTGCTTAAGGGTGCGATCTAAAAAAATTGCAGTTGGGTAGGTCTTTGATCCTTCACCTGAAACAATAGGCCTGTAGGGTGGATCAACAGTACTTTTGTGTATCTTGGGGATACCAAAAAAGGAAGCTAGTCTTGGTTTCCTAATTGTCAATGTAGCCCCAAGTTTTTCATCAAGTCTATTTTCAAGTACTATTTCTTCTATGGCAAGGTCTATTTTCCTATATGAAATATTAATTTCATTAATTGATACCGGTACATATACATTGGTATCATTCAAAATTCCCATAATTTTACCAGAATAGTCCAAAGCATTAACCAAGACCATGCCACCCCCCTTAGGTTTCATAATACGGATTTCCCTGTCCGCTACCAGTTGGTCTATTTCTCTTCTAAAGTCAGATTAATTTTCAAACCACATCTCCTCCTAAAATTTTTATCGGCACTTAAAGTATAAATGTCCAATGCACAGACTTCCTCAAATACTTTAGGGCTGGGTGGAGAGGGGGGTTAAATGTGCTTACCTTCTTAAATTGCACCATATTACTTACATAAGGTTGATCAAAAACAAGGGCGAGGTTCAATTTTCTTATAAATAATTTCAACTCAACAAGGGTATCACAAACATTGAATCTTACTGAAGGCACAAACTTAAAACCTTTTTCAAATAAGTGAAAATGTTCCATTTTAACTTCAATACCACTCAGGTTAAAAATTTTGAAGCCATTGTAAAAGTGTGTTACTTTATCTGCATCCACAACTATAACTTCCCCCTCCTTTTGTTTTTTACTAAATTCCTTCCTTTCGCCTTCCCCCCAGAAAAATCCTGTTCATTAAGCACCTCTTCTTCCCCATCAATTTCTCCAGCTCCAGTTAAATCCTGACCTACCTGTGGGTCCAACAGGTTAGGCATTGTTGTAAGAGGAGTTGCTGAACTGGCTTCAAGCCCTTCAGCTAATACCTGTCCATCAACCCCTTCATCAAACACATTTCCATTGTTGTTTTGTACCTGGTCCACTACTTCTGTAGAATTAGACAGTCTATAAGCCTTAGCTTTAATAATTTCCCCTTTAAATACATAAGCCCTATTCTCACTATATTGTTTTAAATCTCTAGCCAACTTTTTTTGTTTCCTTAAATAGACATCTTCACACTTCCTTTCCACATGAATAAAACTGTGTTCATAAATGTCTTTGTTAAAGTCAAATAATAAATCACTCCTAATAGCTTGATCTAAATTTTCAGCATCCTTTAGCAAAAACTCCACCTTTCTCCTAGAATATTTTAACATCAATTTCAAAATTTTTAACCCACATTCATCAAACACATTGTTAAATTCATTAAGCATGACATTGTCAAATGTAAAGCCGTCAGGGTACTTGCAAACTCGCAAGCCCTGTGGAACAATTGTTTTGGCTACACATTTCTCTAAATATGCAATGTCCAGATTTACACATTTATTCTTGTATATCCTGTTCTCCAAGTCTCTTATACCATCCTTCAAGGAGGTCATGGCTGTTGATCGATCAACCACAGGGTCCCTACTTTTCTGTTTCAAGTTATTACAAAACACATTTCCATTCTGTTTTTCGTACTCAAACCAGTCCCTTAAATTACTAAAATGCCCAAAGTCAGCATTACAGTTACTAACTGATGTAACAGTACCTTTTATCACATTAGGGCCAGTCTGCTGCCCCTCATCGTTAGGCACTTCACTCTGTCCAGTAACACTAGTAGCAGGTCCTTCCCTCCTCGTGGTGCCCTCAAGTCTCTCACCACAAGCTCCGGTAAATAACAGTTGACTGCCACGGCTGATTTGAGAAGCCAAAACAAACTCACGAAGCAAGCTGTTCACCATGTCTCCTCTCACGTTCATCTGTACTCCAACCTGATTGGTTGAACATCCATTTCCCTGCCCACATGGAATCGAACTTTCAGTTTGGGTAAAAAAGTCAGTGATACATGCTAAATCTGTTTTAAGGTTCCTCATCTCCACAATTAAGCCAGATAAGACAGCTGCAACGTCTTTTTGCTGAATTTGTAGTTCTCCAGGGTCGGACTGACCCATCTCTTCCTTCAAAATGAATTCCCTGTTGAAAACAGCCATCACTTGTATGCCCAACTCCACAAACCAAACCAAATAACTAAAACAAGCAGACGACCGAAAATCTAAACACTAAAACCAAAAAGAAAATGATCCAGGTGACAGAGACATACTGGCAACTAAAACTTAATGCATCCCAGCCCCCAGGATTAAATGATCATATTTCAATTAAACCATATTTAGTTAAAAGAGCTGAGAGGTTATAAGAAGTCATTTTGGTAATTTAAGTAGATGTCATTGTTTTTATGATACAAATCTGTGGAGATGGTTATTAATATGTTACAAAGTAGGTTGTATTTTTTTTGTGTTCTTTCACCTTTCTATACAATGCTTTTGTCTACAATATATGATTTTATTTAGCAATATGGTTACAACAAATATTTTATAGGACATCAGAGGTTTTTTTTTCTGTGCATTTTACCTCTGATTTAAGAACATAGTATATACTTAGGAGTTCAAGTGGCTTTAGAGAGACAATAACTGTGCATTTTATTTCAATGTTTTTTGGTGCTATGAAGACAGCTGTTGTTTTTCAGCTATATCTGTTAATACACAAATTGATTAGTATTGAACAATTGCCTTTACTTCCCCACAATTGTGAAGTACTTATTACTATGACTGTCACATCACATATGTCGTTTTACCATAATGTATACATAGCAGATATGGTGAGATACATCTGGGAGCTATACACACCCGTGAGGATTACACATCACAGAATATGGATATATACATATAATAGGTGATATATGTCTACATGTACCTACACATATATATTAAGACATATGTCTGTATACACATCTGTATAGTGCAACATATATATGGCCAGGCGTACATCTCCTTGCATTACACACACACACACACACACACACACACACACACACACACACACACACACACACCACATATATAAGTATGGGGGGTGCAGGGGAGAGATTATTCAAAACTGAATCCATGCACATACACATATCTAGTCTGCTATGCCTATTACTGTCAATATATATTTAGGCATCCATGGTCTATCTGCATATGTATCTCTATGTATATGTGTAGACATATATTGCTGTGTATATGTATATCCTATATATATATATATATATATATATATATATATTGTTTGTGTCTTCAGCTTTTCGGTTGGGGGGTCGCCACAGTGGAACTCCAGTCAGCTAATGATTGGCAGTTGATTTTTTACATACGCCGCTTTGCCAGGCCTGACGCACAACCTTCAACAAAGGTATCGCCCACCCATGTTTTACGCAACAACACCACCGTGGGTGAAGTATACACCACTATATATATATATATATATATATATATATATATATATATATATATGTACATATACATATCCATCTATGTATGTCGACATGTATATCTGTATATATCTATATAGATATACAGATAATTATATATGCATATATGTCCACCATAAGTCCTGAACATGGAATGCAGCCCTACCTCAGCCCCAATAGTCCCAACCTCTTAGTGCAAGGGGATGTCAGATATGTAGTGCAGGTATATATGTAGACTATTGCTACTGTGATAGGGGTTGTGTTCACAGACGTGTGTGGGAGGTCACATATGCTTTAAACATGTGCGCCATTGGCTACTGACAGACATCCTAAGGACATCATAGTACAGTACCACTGCTAGCACAGTAATGATCCTGTGGACCACAGCAGAGATATGGCCAATAAATGTGGACAGAGTGGCACACTCTGGTCAGTCCAGAAGTATACACAGAACCCCTTAGTGCAAGACATGTGGACCAAGTCTGACAATGTGGATGTTAACAGCCATGTAAATGGCTATATCATGTAAATGCTGGTATACATTTGCTTCCATAGGTTATGCATTCACACACCCCTGTCTGTCCTGACACATAATAACCGCTGGTACAGAGGTGCCATGGCCACACACTATGCATTAGTTAGTGACATACATCTGTACAGCATCCCACTGCTTTTTCTGACATACATGACTGTTATGGTGGCCTGACTGCAGTACATATGGCAAGTATCTGGATATAACATCACACTGGGTAAGTACACTAAGCTGCTAGGCATGTAACAAAGCACTGTGCAGGCTACAGGCAGGCTGCCACAACACTGGCCTACATTTCTTATGGGGGATTACACCTGTACCTGCATATATAGCAGGCTCTACAGGCATGTCACAGCACAGAGTAACAGACACCTGTGTGAGAGTGCATACACAACCAATGTGAACACAGCCACAGCCACATATGGTAGCTAGCTTAATATTACAGTATATGGACTATCTGATCAACACCATCCTCATATGTGCCACTCACACACTAACCCTACATGTACTGGTCCACTACACAGTGTGGCCCGATCCCTGTCTGTGGTATGGGACATGTGTGTGTTTGAGCCTAGAAACATGTAAGCTGTTAGGGTAACATACAGTGGAGCAGCATGTAACATCAGATAGAACAGGACCAAGAACAATGACATCTACCACAGTCTGTACACAGGCCAAGGTACATACTCAAAATAAATACACACACTTTCGACAATCACCATAAGTACACAGACCTCAGTACTGTACACACAACCACAGAATGCCCAGGTTATGTCCTCAAAGTTAACCCTTACTATACATAACATGTTTCGCAGTCTGATATCTCACTGGCTTGTTATCAACACTATGGTGTATAGAACATATGCACCTCTTACTGAATGACATATGTACACATTTTGACAGAGTTGTGGCTGGAGACACAAACACAGGGCCAATATTGACATGTTGCTGTGATAACATACATTTACTGTTGTACAGGGTTTGTTGTGACATATGTCCTATGAGGGATATGAAATCAGTAACTCTCATGTCTGTCACCATGTACTGACTGCAATCCTCACACTATGCTTCTGCATTTCACAGATAGGTGCTCTGTGAGTAACACAAGAGACAAAAGGCACCACACACTTCCCAGTCTGCAGATGACCCTGCAGATGGGGGTTTCCTCAGAAACATAGCACTGTCATGACAGGTATTAAAACATGTAGACCAGCCATATCCACTCACACCCTGTTAAACCAACATTACTCCAACTGCAGAATAGCAACACTTACATTATGTAGTCATGCCAGGCACATCCCCCTCCTGTGTAGTGGCCTGTTTCCACAGTGTATGTTGTTAGAGGTAAAACCCCAAGCCATCTTTGATGCAGTTTGCCAAACAACAGATCTAGGTCCTGCTCACAGTGAAAGTAAAGGCCCAACACCAACATGATGTTCCTAGATATTGGAGTGTGTTTCCATGCAAATGACTATGGGAATGTTACCACAGCTGTTCCACATGCAATCAGCTAGAGGAGGGCTGCAATTCGTGCAGAGGCCATCAGCTGATCATGAGCATCAGTTACAAAAACACATGCTGCTGCCTAAGCAAAGCATGTGTAAGTTTCCACATCCACCACAGTGGGTGTGAGAGAGGGAGACAGAGGCAAAGATAAGTCAGGGAGGGGATGGGAGAGTAAAACCTAAGCATGTTTGTGTCACACACCTACCAGTACACAGTATCAAACCCCTGACTGACTATGCATTGCTATCACATGTCTATGCAGTTATTGGATGCGTTACATAGCTTACATATTGAGGAGCTCTCCAAATGTATATGTGATGGTGAATGACATCTGCAACAGTGATATGGTAGCGATACCGCAGGTGTAGAACACGTAACAAAAACAAGCAGAGGACCATAAATCCAAACACTAAAACCAAACTGAAAATGGTCCAGGCGACAAACAAGGATGGTAGTATAAAAGAACTTTAATAGAATATCACAAGCGCTTTCACCCTGACTCAATTGCAGGGCGTTTTCAAGTGTGTAACAAAGAAACACATCAACCACCCTCATTTAAATACCCCCATTTATAAAAAAGCGCCAAAAAACATTTAAAGTAAAATGCACAGTTATTATCTCTCTAAAACCACTTGAACTTCTAAGTATATACTATGTTCTTAAATCAGAGGTAAAATGCACAGAAAAAAATCTGATGTCCTATAAAATATTTGTTGTAACCATATTGCTAAAAAAATCAGATATTGTGAACAAAATTATTGTATACAAAGGTGAAAGAACACAAAAAATACAACTTAACTTTGTAACATATTAATAACCATCTCCACAGATTTGTATCATAAAAACAATGACATCTACTTAAATTACCAAAACGGCTTCTTATAACCTCTCAGCTCTTTTAACTAAATATGGTTTAATTGAAATATGATCATTTAATCCCAGGGGCTGGGATGCATTAAGTTTTAGTTGCCAGTATGTCTCTCTGCAACATAACCAATTTTCCCAATCACCCCCCAGGGTCTACATAAACCTGTTCCAAAATTACAAATACAAACCCCACATGTTTGGGTTCAGTTTGTAAGTGCCTATTAATTCTCTTTACTGATAATGTAAATATGTTCATAAGTGCGTTTGTTAAGTGCCCTTTCTGACTTCCCTACATGAAAACTGGGACAGTCTCTACAAAGGGCCAGATATACCATGCCTCCTGTGGCACAGCTACCTTTCTTGAAATAAACAATACTTTTTTCGTAGTTGTCTAAAGTAACAAATGCATTTTCTGTTATATATCTACAGTATCCACACCTTCCACATTTTCTTGTCCCCTGTTCCTTCTGAACTGTACCCCTGTAGTTTTTCCTTTCAAATACCCTTTTTAGATTCATTCCTGTTTTAAAAACAAAATTGGGACTCTCACCCACCTTGGGTGCAATGTCTTTGTTGAATTTCAACATTTTCCAATTACTCCCAATTAAATCCTTAATTTCCTTGGATGCACTACTGTACTGTAGCACCATAGCCCTACTAAAGGTGTGCTTGTCTGTAATCACGTTTACAGGTGTATTCTCCAAGGCAGTACCCAAAAGGGGTAGAAATTTTGTACCCCAACCTTCTATTATTATATCTGCAACTTCCTTAATTAAACTCAAGGGGTACCCCCTCAATCAGAATAGGTCAGAAATAAATTCAATTTCAGATAAAAGATCAACCCTTTCTGAAGTCATTCTGGCGGCTCTGACCATCTGGCCCTCCACAATACTTCTCTTCTGTTTCCAAGGGTGATCATTGTTATAAGGTAGATAAGAGTTACTAAAGATGTTCTTTCTATGAATCCTAGACTTTAAGCCCCCATTGGTTTTATCCAACCTTATGTCAAGACAATCAATTCCCTGTTGATCAAATTTAAATGTAAACTTTAAAAAAGTGGTAGTTGAGTTTAAAAATTTAAAAAAATCAATAATAGAATTTACTGACCCTTTCCAAATTATAAACAAGTCATCCAAGAAATGTCGGTACAATTTTATATTTTTCTAGTAATCAGAATTAAATACGTACTGCAATTCCCATTTTAGGAGCACCAGGTTGGCATATATGGGGGCACATGCTGCCGCCATAGCAACCCCCCTAATCTGTTTAAAAGTTTCTCCCTCAAAATACACAAAATTATTTTCTAACACAATCCTTATAAGTTCAACCAATACATCTGTGTCAAAGCCCAAAATTGACCTTTTTGCATTCAAAAGTGACCAAAATAGATCCAAGCCCTCCTTTGTAGGAATGCAAGAAAACAAATCAACCACGTCAATGGTCAAAAAATACACATCCCCTTCATATGGTTTCACAGCTAAACCACACCGGAAGTCCCATGAATCCTTTCACAGGTGCACATATTCCTCAGTAATGTGCTTAAAGGTGCGATCTAAAAAAATGACAGTTGGGTAGGTCTTTGATCCTTCACCTGAAACAATAGGCCTGTAGGGTGGATCAACAGTACCTTTGTGTATCTTGGTTTCCTAATTGTCAATGTAGCCCCAAGTTTTTCATCAAGTCTATTTTCAAGTACTAATACTTCTATGGCAAGGTCTATTTTCCTATACGAAATATTAATTTCATTAATTGATACCGGTACATACACGTTCGTATCATTCAAAATTCCCATAATTTTACCAGACTAGTCCAAAGCATTAACCAAGACCTTGCCACCCCCCTTATCAGGTTTCATAATACGGATTTCCCTGTTCAATACCAGTTGGTCTGTTTCTCTTCTAAAGTCAGATTCATTTTGAAACCACATCTCCTCCTAAAATTTTTATCGGCACTTAAAGTATAAATGTCCAATGCACAGACTTCCTCAAATACTTTAGGCTGGGTGGAGAGGGGGTTTAAATGTGCTTACCTTCTTAAATTGCACCGTATTACTTACATAAGGTTGATCAAAAACAAGGGCGAGGTTCAATTTTCTTATAAATAATTTCAGCTCAACAAGGGTATCACAAACATTGAATCTTACTGAAGGCACAAACTTAAAACCTTTTTCAAATAAGTGAAAATGTTCCATTTTAACTTCAATACCACTCAGGTTAAAAATTTTGAAGCCATTGTAAAAGTGTGTTACTTTATCTGCATCCACAACTATAACTTCCCCCTCCTTTTGTTTTTTACTAAATTCCTTCCTTTCGCCTTCCCCCCGGAAAAATCCTGTTCATTAAGCACCTCTTCTTCCCCATCAATATCTCCAGCTCCAGTTGAATCCTGATCTATCTGTGGGTCCAACAGGTTAGGCATTGTTGTAAGAGGAGTTGCAGAACTGGCTTCAAGCCCTTCAGTTAATACCTGTCCATCAACCCCTTCATCAAACACATTTCCATTGTTGTTTTGTACCTGGTCCACTACTTCTGTAGAATTAGACAGTCTATAAGCCCTAGCTTTAATAATTTCCCCTTTAAATACATAAGCCCTATTCTCACTATATTGTTTTAAATCTCTAGCCAACTTTTTTTGTTTCCTTAAATAGACATCTTCACACTTCCTTTCCACACGAATAAAACTGTGTTCATAAATGTCTTTGTTAAAGTCAAATAATAAATCACTCCTAATAGCTTGATCTAATTTTTCAGCATCCTTTAGGAAAAACTCCACCTTTCTCCTAGAATATTTTAACATCAATTTCAAAATTTTGAACCAACATTCATCAAACACATTGTTAAATTCATTAAGCATGACATTGTCAAATGTAAAGCCGTCAGGGTACTTGCAAACTCGCAAGCCCTGTGGAACAATTGTTTTGGCTATACATTCCTCTAAGTATGCAATGTCCAGATTTACACATTTAATCTTGTATATCCTGTTCTCCAAGTCTCTTATACCATCCTTCAAGGAGGTCATGGCCATTGATTGTTCAACCACAGGGTCCATACTTTTCTGTTTCAAGTTATTACAAAACACATTTCCATTCTGTTTTTCATACTCAAACCAGTCCCTTAAATTACTAAAATGCCCAAAGTCAGCATTACAGTTACTAACTGATGTAACAGTACCTTTTATCACATTAGGGCCAGTCTGCTGCCCCTCATCGTTAGGCACTTCACTCTGTCCAGTAACACTAGTAGCAGGTCCTTCCCTCCTCGTGGTGCCCTCAAGTCTCTCATCACAAGCTCCGGTAAATAACTGTTGACTGCCACGGCTGATGTGAGAAGCCAAAACAAACTCACGAAGTGAGCTGTTCACCATGTCTCCTCCTCTCACGTTTGCCTGTACTCCAACCTGATTGGCTGAACATCCATTTCCCTGCCCACACGGAATCGAACTTCCAGTTTGGGTAAAAAAGTCAATGATACGTGCTAAATCTGTTTTAAGGTTCCTCATCTCCGCAATTAAGCCAGATAAGACAGCTGCAACATCGTTTTGCTGAATTTGTAGTTCTCCAGGGTCCGATTGACCCATCTCTTCCTTGAAAATGAATTCCCTGTTGAAAACAGCCATCACTTGTATGCCCAACTCCACAAACCAAACCAAATAACAAAAACAAGCAGAGAACCATAAATCCAAACACTAAAACCAAAAAGAAAATGGTCCAGGTGACAGAGACATACTGGCAACTAAAACTTAATGCATCCCAGCCCCCAGGATTAAATAATCATATTTCAATTAAACCATATTTAGTTAAAAGAGCTGAGAGGTTATAAGAAGTCATTTTGGTAATTTAAGTAGATGTCATTGTTTTTATGATACAAATCTGTGGAGATGGTTATTAATATGTTACAAAGTAGGTTGTATTTTTTTGTGTTCTTTCACCTTTCTATACAATGATTTTGTTCACAATATATGATTTTATTTAGCAATATGGTTACAACAAATATTTTATAGGACATCAGAGGTTTTTTTTCTGTGCATTTTACCTCTGATTTAAGAACATAGTATATACTTAGGAGTTCAAGTGGCTTTAGAGAGACAATAACTGTACATTTTATTTTAAATGTTTTTTGGCGCTTTTTTTATGAATGGGGTATTTAAATGAGGGTGGTTGATGTGTTTCTTTGTTACACACTTGAAAAAGCCCTGCAATTGAGTCAGGGTGAAATCGCTTGTAATATTCTATTAAGGTGTAGAACACGTGACTGTCTGCATGAACAGGTGTCAGCATCAACACAGCCACACTCTCTCAGGGACCCATACACATTGACACACTTGGCAGGGTCAGGAATACATGTCCTCACTAGCTAGTTTGCTACAATACAGTACTGTGCAGGTATCACATGCACCACAGGGGTTATCCGGAGGATAAATGGGCAAAGGGTATGTGGAGGTGTCTGACATCAGACAGCATGCTTCAGTATGCCAATGGGGGTTGTAGTGAGCATGAATGTGGTCAAGAGCATCATACACCACACACACAGACACAGGGTGCCAGTACTGACATGGTTGGGTGAAGTGTTTCACGGGTGTGTAGTGGTTGACTGTGCCAGAAGGCTATACAAGTCTACGTGATGGGTATACCTTGGCATCAGGCCACATGACAATGGCCTACAGTGTGGCTCAGGGGTGTAGTGTCTGGACTGGCCCACATAGATGGGTACTGTATTCACCATCCAGTCACCTGGGTAACTACTGTGTGTGGCCATTGCTGTGCATTGCTTGCCATGAATGTGTTCTTTAGTCCATGGCATGGATGGTGTCTGGGATGTGCACACATCCTACATGCATGTACAGTGACATGTGGAACTGTACCTGGGGTGTCTGGCCCATATTATGTACACAGATTGTTATCATCAGATGTGCCAGTCCTGGCCTAATGAGGCGGGAACTGGTAATGGACAGCAGGTTGACCCTGCACCTATATTCATAGCACAATACAGGTATTCCCTGGTGTCAGTGGCATCTGTCCATACAAGGCATGTGTTTAAGGCATGGTATGTCCTTTGTGGGTCACATTTGATGGCACCACAGGTGTTGCAGGTGTCCTGTGGGGAACATAGTAATGGCGCACTGTCTGCATGTACATGCCTACTGTACTGATGGACAGGGTGCCACGCCCTATGTAGTCCATTGCAATCACACCATGGTTACTATCTGTGGGCAAGATGCAGTATACCAACATAGTGGTTGTTGCCTAGGCAAGAGAATTTGTGTATGAAGCACGGGTTGAGAGTGTTCTCTGGTAATACAAGGGTTGCTAACTTTGTTCACCAGGTCTTGATGCCACATGTAGAGGTATAGATTGGCACCCCAGCCTCTCGGCTATTTCACGTCAGTTATCCTTGTAAGGTGGACATTGTGACATATAATAGGACCACCATATAAGAAATTTGCAAAACCCACTCCACAATGAGTCCAGTTGTTATACACCCCCAGCCACCTCCACACAGGATATGAATGACAAACACAGACACCTGCATGTCTGGGATTAGAACTCCTACCTAACTAGTTTATTACTCTACAGCACTACGCAGTTATAGGACACATCACAGAGATGACTGGAGGACTCCTTCCCCAAAGGTGAATTTCACAGTGAATGACATCAGCAGCCTTGCCAAAGTAGGGCATTTGATCTGTCGTGAGTGTGACTAGCTTAAAAAGCATTGCTCCCTACACAGACATAAAAACACACACACATCCACATTTGCCACGTATGGAATAGAACCCCTACCAGAGTACTATATCACACTACAGCATTACTTTGTTACAGGACACAACACAGAGATTACTGGGCTACACCTTTCCCAAAGGTGTATTTCACAGTGAATTACATCAGTAGCCTTGTCAAAGTAGGACATTTGAATTGTATTGAGTGTGACTAGTCTAAAAAGCATTGCTTCCTCCACAAAGACACACAAACACACAGTTGCCATGTCAGGATTAAAACCCCTACCTAATTAGTTTATCACACTACAGCAGTATGCAGTTATAGGATGCACCACAGAGATTACTCGGCTACACCTTTCCCAAAGGTGTATTTCACAGTGAATTACATCAGCAGCCTTGCCAAAGTAGGACATTTGAATTGTAGTGAGTGTGACTAGTCTAAAAAGCATTGCTCTCTAAACAGAGACACACAAACACACACAGTTGCCATGTCTGGGATAAGAACTCCTACCTAACTAGCATATCACACTACAGTATCATGCAGTTATAGGACTCGCCATGGAGATTATGGAGCTACAACTTTCCCAAAGGTGTATTTCACAGTGAATGACATTAGCAGCCTTGCTAAAGTAGGACATTTGAATTGTAGTGGGTGTGACTAGCCTAAAAATCATTGCTCCCTGCACAGACAGTGACACACATACATACACACAGTTGCCATGTCTGGATTAGAACTCCTACCTAACTAGTTCATCACACTACAGCTCTATGCAGTTTTAGGATGCACCACAGAGATTACTGGGCTTCTCTATTCCCAATGGTGCATTTCAAAGTGGATGACATCAGCAGGCTTGTCATAGTAGGGCTATGGGGAGGGCAGTGTGTGTGCATGGACCATAACCCATTCATCTAGAGGTTGACACACCACATGCAGGTGCATGCACGGTTATATTCCGCAGGTACATGTATACAGCTGCTAGATGACTACTGCCTTGTACAGTCATGTTGCACAACTAGCACGTGCACCACATAGTCTGTAATGCTGATGGATACCAGTGGCTAATTTCTACAGTGAGTGACATTTACACATCATGTGGTTGTAGCCATTTGGCTGTGTGCTGTGTGGGACAGGCATCATGATGGATGGCTCTTTGTCACAGTCACTCTCTTCCACACATCTATGTATGTCTACCTTTGGCTTATTATAGTGTGTTGTCCTTGGATATATGTTTGTATTCCTATCCAATGTGTGTGCAATGCATGACTGGTACATACTGAGGAGTGTATGCACTAACATCTGCAGCTGTCAGATATGTATGGTCTACTGTTGTTTGCAGATGTGCTTCATTTGTTTACGTGTGTGAGCATGCCCAGTACGACCTTTCAGTATGTTGTCTGACATTGCCTTCATTTCTCTAAGTTGGTCTACTGTTGTTTGCAGACATGGGCTCCATTTGTTTACGTGTGAGCATGCCCAGTATGACCTTTCTATATGTTGTCTGACATTGCCTTCATTTCTCTGTGTGTGTGAGCATGCCCAGTATGTCCTACTGTATTGAATGTGTGGATCCATTCCAGGTAGTTTGTACTCCAGTGCAGACCTTTGTGTTGTACACCTACAGGTAGCAAACTGTTTCTGCAGGGTATCCGTAGATTATTTGGCAATATTCAAGAATGTGATTTCTTGGAATCTTTGTTTTTGAATAGGGGTTATCCTGCGTCTATGGTGACAAAAATTCTTAAAGAAGTCATGTTTAAGCGAAATACAGGCTATTTTAGACCCCTGTTATGTTTAAATACTCTTGATAATAGAGTAGAAGTAGAAGGTCAAAGTCAAGTTAACAGCAGATCTGAAAAGCAAAGTTTTCATACTAGTTTTTTGTGTACATATAATTTAGATCATTCACTTATAAGAGAGACTTTAAACAAAAACTGGGTCCTTATAATTGAAGATAATGGTTTAGAGAAGTTATTAGGAGATAAACCCAAAATAACTTATAGGCGAAGTGCCAATTTAAAAGCACTGCTTGAATATCAGAATAAACCTGCACAAAGTAGGGTTAAAGGTATGTTTAGATGTGGAGCATGCCAACAGTGTAGATATTTATGTATTGATAATCAGGTTAAAATTAGGGATAGACATTACAAGATCCATGGAAAGTATACCTGTGCCACAAAAGGGGTAGTTTATACTGCATGCTGTCAGGGATGCGCTGCTTTCTATATAGGAAAAGCAGAAAGAAAACTTAAGCACCAGTATGCTATTAGTAAGAAAGATATCACAAATGCCCTTGCAAGACATGTTATTGATTTCCCACAACACTATTTTAGGTTTGCCATATTAGAACAGGTCAAACCGGATCAGAGAGGAGGTCCCTGGCAACTTAAATTAGAAATAGAGGAATTGTGCTGGCAAATTAGAACTGCAGCCAATCTACCTCCAGGGCTTAATGAGTATGTTTCTGTTAAATGTATTTTAAAATACTTAGCCTTGAAGAGATAGTCATTATATATATATGTATATATGTTTATATGTGTGTGTGTGTATATATATATATATATATATATATATATATATATATATATATATATATATATATATATACTTTGCATTTCTTGCACACACACACACACACACACACACACACACACACACACACACACACACACACACACACACATATATATATATATATATATATATATATATATATATATATATATATATATATATATATCTTTCTGCATATAGAACAATTAGGTTCGTCATTTAACTTTGTTATAACTATTTGTCTGGTTCTTTTTATGATATTGTCTCTGCTTTGCTACGTTTTATTGGAGCTTTTGATTATTATCTCAAATTTCTGCCTCCTTTATGGAGAAGTAAACAGGTATTATGACCCTGTCATTTAAATACATCTATTTTAAATGTAATGTGTTAAATGTAAGTTTTTTTATTTATTGGGGCTGAATGTTAAATAATAGTTACGGATTCCTTCAACTCTGGGTTTAGAGCATAACATTTTTTATAATTTTTATAATTTTTAAAAGTGTTTGCCTATGGTGCATTGTAAATTGCCGGTAGTAATAAGTTGTATCTAGAATATTTTTTTAAAAGGTGCAGATTTGGTTTGCCAGTGTTTTAGTTACTCTTAATTGTCTTAATTGGATCAATTACTTTTACCATAAAAGGAAGCTTAATTGGTATCTGGTTTGTCTGAAGAAGGAAAGGTATTGTCCTTTCCGAAAGCACTCATTTAATAAAAGTTCAGTTTGTAGCTCCGTTTCTCTACCTCGCTTTTCTTGTTTTAAATAGTTTGTGAGTTTTTTACTGTTATACACTGTAATGTTTTATGTCCTCAGGTACTGTCAGGTGGACATTCTTGCTCACAGTGATGTCCTGCGGAACACGTGTGAATGCAGCTGTGTCCAGTATTGTGGGCAGACACCTACAGATTCATAGAAAGTTATGCCATTCTGGAGGGGGAACTACAGACACTTGCTGCTGGGTGTGTGTATCTGGTTCATCATCTTGGTACAGTGTTTGCAGAGGATCCCATACTTATACATCCATTGACATGACAGTATCCCCTTATCTTGCTGTGGCAAAACCTCACAGCTGTACAAATTCACACAGGTCACCCAGAGGCAGGGGCCATGAGTCAGGACATTACCCCTATTGTGGTGTATGGGCAGGTTTGTAGCCACCCAATTATGTGTTTGCAGCCAAGGACAGTGTGTGCACACAGCTGTGTGTCGGACCTTGCATATTCCATGCTGCCATTGCTCCCACCCACCCCCTCTAAGATTCTATCCTCTTCCATACATTATGCATACATTCCCTGATACTTTCCCTAAGGTTATAATCTCATCACAGCTGTATTTTGGTGTTGGTCCACAGTTCATGCAGTGGGACATGGTGGACATGTTGCTGTGGTTTGTCCACATGGCCTTGCATATGGCTTATGTGGAGTGTGTTATGTAGCTATTTGGGTGTCCATGCCATAATATGCATTGGCAGTACATGTGAGACACAGGCCTTTGGCAGAGGCCTGTAGGCCATTTGTTGGTGATGTGGGCCAGCTATGGCAGGCCATTGCATTCTGTCAGTCCTACAGTCCCAGACCCCCATACAGTATACTCCCTTGGGGTGACAGGGTAGGTGTGCTAGGTGTTCATGCCTATACTTTCTATCAGTATTGATCAGTTGGTGTAGATGTTGGCAGGATGCTACCTACAGATAGGAACACACCTGCATGGGACACCTGCACTGCATGCTGCATTCTTTTGCTAGTGCCATATACAGGTGGGGGTCATATTGTACACATTCTCAACAGCAAGGATACAACCTGAGAGGTACCTGTGGCTGGTGTTTGGTTGAGCTGGGTGCATGTGTGCTATGGACACTACTTGCATCTGATGCACAGATATGCATGGGGCATTCCAGTTATGCTGGCATGTGCAGGTACATCAGCTGTTTCCCAATACATCAGTTCAACCACGTTTGTGATCTGCAAGTGTTCAGGCAGACAACACCGGTATTCCTTACTACAGGCCCAGATAATGTGATGCATACCTGTATGTACAATTCCAAGGGTGTGTCCATTTCACAGTTACACATTATGTACTGTATGTCTGGGGTACTTTCCCCTGTGTACTGCTTGTATATCCAGCCCAACAGCCATGCCATGTCAATCTTTCAGATGGTGACACGTATTACTACCATACATTTACAATGGCTTACTAGCAGCATGTGTCATACTGGTGGGAATTGTCTTTGGCACTGCAGTTGCGAGGACTTGGACCTGTCATCAGCAGTAGTGGGCAATGGCCACTAGGTCATACCTCAACATACATACATACTGACCACTCTCACACAATATGAAACACACACCAACCTAACACACACATACCTGCATATTGTACAAATGCTACAATCGATCCTGCTACCTTGGCCACCTCTAGGCATCTGTGCTCCATTGGTATTATACCTACACACACACGTTACTACATTTCTACATAGGATTGGGTGGGGGACACCTGACTGTTACTACATGTCTACATAGGATATGGGGGGGGTACACCTGACTGTTTGTACATTGCTACAAAGGATTGGGGGGCACACCTGACTGTTACTACATTGCTACATCGGATTGGGGGGCACACCTGACTGTTACAATGTATGTACATCAGATTGGGGGGGCACACCAGACAGGTACTACATTTCTATATAGGATTGGGGGAGCACACCTGACTGTTACTACATGTTGAAGTAGGGGTGGGGGGCACACCTGACTGTTTCTACATTTCTACAGAGGATTGGGGGGCACACCTGAATGTTTTTACATTTCTACATAGGAATGGGGGCACACATGACATTTGTACACATGTGTTATGTCTGTACTGGTTGTCAGGTACTCCATTTCATTCTGTATTCTAACCTATCATGCTGACTAGTGGCATAGCAGTGTGCTACAGGTCTTAGGTTTGATTGACTTACATATCAGTGTTTCACTTCCTACCTTTCAGAACTAACATCCCACTGCCTGACCTCAAGTATTCTGTCTGTGTAGGCCTGGGGGGGGGAGGTTACCCATAGGCATCATTCAGAGACCTTAGCACAGCCTTTGTTTGTGTTTGTCTACACCTGTTTTGCTGGCTGAGACTGTTGTTGGGTATGCAAACCTCCCTGACTGACATGTGTGTGCCATATGGACACACATGTGGCCGAGCACATGTTCTGCAGTGGGTTTTGCCACCATATGTAGTAATGGCTACTGTGGTGACACCAGTATTTGTTACAGATCTCATGCTGCCACTGTAGATGTCTACTATCTGCTGGCATTTCATTCAGCCACCCGATTCCCTTGCATGCTCACATCCAAACCATAGATACAAATAACAACACATACTACTCTAGTCAGCAATTGGTAAGGAGAGTGACTTACCTTGTGGATGTGCCAGTATTGAGGATGGTGCTGGGGGCTGCCTATGTCGGATGCACATAGTACACTCCCTACACATGGTTTTGCACAGGTAGTGTCATGTTTGGCATCCCTTTCACTGTATGTGTGAGTCAGAGAGAGGTGTCATTCCCTGCTTCCCTACTGTGTCAGTGTGTGTGTTATGTGTTGCCTCTTTGCCAAGGCCATGGCATACTGGGCATGCCTCCATCTGCGTACTGGGGCAGGCTCAGGTTGTTCCTCCTCTGAGTCACTTGTGCCTGTGCAGGCCTTGGCAGTGGTGGGGGGCTTCATGGCCCTGCCCCATGCTGTTCCTGCTGCAGCTGTTTCCACAGGATCTTATTGTGTAGCATGGCACATACAATAACAATATGGGTACATGTAGCTGGTGAGTACTGCAAGGCTCCACCAGATGTGTCCAGGCACTGGAACTGTGACTTGAGCATCCCAAACACATGCTCTGTTATGATTCTGATCTGTGCATGTGCCTCATTATGGCATTCTTGCTCGGGTGTGTGTGCATTTCTGATGGGCTTCATCAGCCACAGCTCCAGTGTGTAACCAGCATCTCCCACTAATTGACCATAAGGGATTTCCCCATTGGCAAATCTCTGGTATAGGTGTTTCAGATGCCAGATGTGGGAATCGTGATAGCTTCCAGGGCAGCCAGCACATACATTCATTATAATGCCCTGGGCATCGCACATGACCTGGCAGTTGATGGAGGGGAAGCCATTGCGGTTGATGTAGACCCTACCTTGCTCACCGGGTGGTGCTTTGATGCATATGTGCATGCAGTCTATTGCACCCTCCACCTCAGGGTGTTCTGCTATTTGGTGGAAGAGACGCATATTGCTGGCCAACACCTCACAGGTGTTGAGGAAATATATGTGCTCACCGGCATGTGCTGACATGGCATCCAGGAACTGGTGGAATACTCTGGATGCTGATGCCTGTGAGATCCCCATGATATCCCCAGTTGGGCTTTATGAGGTACCTGTGGCTAGTATTCCTAGGCCTACACATACCTTGGTATCCACTGGGAAGTGTTCCCTTCTGTTAGTTGTGTGTGTCAGGTGTGGCTGGCACAGCTCAACAATTTGCTGTAAGATGTCCCTGCCTACCCTATAGCACTCCACTATCTCCAGCTCATGTAGCCCCTGGTAGATTACCCTGGGTCTGTACACCCTTCTCCGTCTCCTCACTGTGGGTTGGTCGACAGCATTCTCATCCTCAAGACCCTCAGCCTCTTCCACATGTTGATGTCTGATAGCTGCTGCAGCCCTTATCATTCTGTTGTTTTTGTTTGTTAAAGGTTCCCCACTTGTATACACCAGTGGTGTAGAGTATGTGGGGAAAAAACAGAGGGAAAGGTGTTTGCATAGTTTATAGTTGTGTTCTGGGCAGGGCTGGTCTGCTGCCGGTGTAATTGGCTGATTCTGATACATTTTACATGCCAGCTATGCTAGTTCTCCTAGATTACCTTCCTACTACTGTTTTCCCTTCCCATTCCCTTCCTGTTTAAGCGCGAGAGTGCGCCATGCAAACAGAGTGCTCAAATGTGCACAGATCTGCTATATTTACCTTTTTTTCCCCCCCTTTAAAACCCGGTGCACAGCACGCACATCTGCTTAGGCAATGTAAAGAGTGCTAGGCAGCCTCAGACACACCCCCTTGCTTAGCTCTGCTAAGCTAAGGGCAAACCCGAGCCACAGGGCTCCAATCCGCTTACAATATGCCTGACAAACCCCCCCATGATGTCAGCTAACTCCTAGGCTTGCATCAAGCTACTGCTGCTCTTACACTGTTGGGTGCTGACTGGCATGCATGGGAAATCTGGGATTCAGTATCATTCCCCTCATTTGCATAGGATTGCCTGCTGATGCATAGTTGCAGGTCCCACACTGAGCCTCCACCCTTAGCAACCACTATTCACTGGCCATGTTGTCTTCTACCTGCCATTGAGTATAATGGCAAAATAGTGATTTTGGTTAGAATGGTTATTTTAGGTCCTTTTTCCTATTTTTTACCCGTTCCCATTTGCGCACCGCTGCCCTACACTTAAACAGATGAGATTGGCTAAAAAAATATGTTTATTTTTTTTATGTTTGCAACTGTTTTCTATGCCAATTGCCTTATACTTGACCATTGGCATGGTTTCTACATATCCAGCCTTTATTTGGAGCTGTCATGGCCCCGTTTTGTAGTTTGCAGAAATGTACTCCGTTACTGGCAGAGTACATTTCTGCAGATTACACTGGTCCTGCACGGCTGGTTTCCAGCTTCCTGGATCACAAATTCACCTTATTTGCATGAATTTCTCCCGCAAATGGGTTAATTTGCATACAGGGGCTGAGTCCGTACAGGACTAGTGCAGGAGAGCTTGTGCACGTCCCTACAGCTTATTCCTGAATCGGACGGCCGACATATTGCCTGCTGGAGCTCCTGTACTGGTCCTGCACACCATGCAGGGCTTGCTGAATCTGGGGGAAAGTGTTTGTAACCAGTTCTTTACTGGCCAAAACTGATAATGCAATGCTGACATCATGCCTATGTCTGACCACAATGCTATCACCTTCAATGTAACACTTAATACTGACCCCTTAAACTTCTGCCAGAGGCTACCTGCTTATCTAGTAACAGTACAAGGATTTAAAGAATGGTTTCTAGATGAAATAAAGCTCTACCTAGATGCCAATAATAATGGAGAGGTTTCAGATATTATCCTATGGGTCACTTTAAAGGTAGTCTTACATGGTAAAGTCAAAGGTTGGTATATAAATAAAAGAAAATAGTGAGATAAAAATACTGGTTGTTGTGTCTTTCGGCTTTTTCCGGTTAGGGGTCGCCACAGCAGAACTCCGGTCCGCTAATGATTGGTAGTTGATATTTACATGCCAAGTTACCACCCCTGATGCACAACCTTCAACGAAGGTACGCCCATTCACGCATGTCTCCACGCAGAAGACGCACTAGCTGAGAATCGAACCGGACAGCGTCTTACTGTGAGGTGACAACGCTACCGGTAGACATACAAAAATAAACTGATAAATTAAACTAAAATTTATATCAAATGACAAATCTGCATTAGCTGACATATGTAAACTGAACAAGGAATATCAGGATATCATGCAGCATAAAATATCAATAAATCTGGAAAAAACAGATTACAATCCTACTCAATTAAGCCCAAGAGTATGCATAGAATTGCAATTAGATCTAAATATTTAAATGAAAAAAGTCATATAAAAGAAGTAATATACCCTAGAAATAATCAGACTATCAAAGTTACAGATAAAAAAAAATCTTATTATGTTTTAAAAACCATTACAAGAATATTAATAATAATAAGCAACAGCCCAATGGCATTAAATATACAGAGCCAATCAATATTGCCAACATCCTGGCAGATAGGTTCAGTGCTAACTTTACCCCCCTCTCACCCTCCAAAGGACCCATCTTAATACCGGAAAACTGCAAAGCCCCTGTAATCATGGATGAACAAGTAAAGACAGCACTCTCCAAAGCCAAGAACACAGCATCCATGGGACCAGACAACATCCCAGGCTGCATACTGCATGACCTACAGAACAAATTGGCACCCCCTCCTAAGTACCATGTTCAATCATAGCCTCACCTCAGGCTATGTGCCTACTGAATGGTGCACAGTGACAGTTATGCCACTCCACAAAGGGGGTGCCACCATGGACCCTGGAAACTACCTCCCAATTAGCCTGATAAGCCTGGTCTGCAAGGCCATGGAACATATCATCTTGGAGCTTATAAACAAAGACATAGGTAACCTCCAAACCCTGGATCCCACTCAGTTTTGGTTTGTAAAAGGTAGATCATGTCTACTAAACTTGACTGACTTCTTTGAATCAGTCACCAGAGCCATAGGACAAGGGCAAGGTAGTGCACACAGCCTATCTTGACCTCACCAAGGCTTTAGATACCATCCCCCACTCTGGAATTATACATGAACTCACTAAACTGTGCATAAATCCCTATGTCACAAGATGGTTGGCCAACTGGATCACTGACAGAACCCACACAGTATAAGAGTCCAAGTCCAACTTCAGACCAGTGACAAGTGGAGTACCACAGGGCTCTGTCCTGGGTCCTCTCCTGTTCGGCATCTACTTCTCTGAAGTGCAGGCCAACACAGAAGGTCTTTGGCTAACAAAGTTTGCAGATGACTGCAAACTGGGAGCCATAACAGAATCACCTAATAATGTAGACATTCTGCAAAAGGGCCTCATAGGGACAGATGCTTGGTGTCAAAGTCATGGCCTCAAGCTCAATGCCAAGAAGTGCACTGTCACCCCCTTTGGGAAAAACTTGGTACCCATGAACTACCACATAGGCGGTAGTTCACTAAACACCGAAAGTATGATAAAAAGACCTCGGGACACAGGTGGACAGTAGTCTCTCCTTTGATAACCACATCACCACACTAGTCAGGAAATCCTTCTACATGGCACACCTCATCACAAAAGGGTTCTCCTCTAGAAAAAAGAAGGTCATTGTTCCTCTCTACTCATCCCTCATCAGACCCATTATAGAGTACAATGCCCCATTTGGCATGTATCTCACAAGATACCTACAACAATTGGAAAGGCCACAGAAAGACCTCACTAAGACAATTACAGACCTAAAACAGATGCCATATGCAGACCATCTCAAAAAATTCCAGCTCTATTCTGTCACATATTGTCTACTTAGAAGCGATCTCTGCCTAACATACAAAGTTATGAGAAACCCAGAGCTGTTGGACATGCTACACTTAAAGAAATCCCAATCTCTCTGAACCACATGCTCCAGGGACCTAAACCTTGTCACCACAATAAACAGAACACGCTGGAGGGACAGATTCCTGCCCAGAGACTTCCCATACACTGGAAAAAACTAACCATTCATGTCAAGCAAAGCTCCTCATTAGCTCTCTTTAAGAAAAATCTTGATGACTGGATGGGAAATAGAAAATTCATCCCGGGGATCACTTCTGCGGTGCTGCTCGACAGGGGCACAGGAAAATAATTTTCTTGGGCGGCAAAGCCAGGAAGCCTTTTTGGCTAGGCTTATATAGGCCCCAGGGCTGATAGCCTAGTACCTACCTATGAACCTACCTATGATCCTATAACTCATCTACAAGTGATAACAAAAGTATAGAAAACTTTCTTGTTAATAATATTCAAAAGAAGCTATACAAACACAATATTGATAACACAGACAAACCCTTTTCTTTTAAAGAATTAAAAGAACAAATAAAAAATCTTAAGACAAAAAAGGCACCAGGGCTGGATGGTCTAATGCGAGAGTTTTACAAACTCTTACCTAATAACATCATGAAAATCATACTCAATGCATTCCAAGAAGTTAAAACTACAGCAAATATCCCACCCTCATGGAAATATTCTATCATCTCACCCATCTTAAAACCAAATAAAAAGCCCAGCCTTTGCACATCATACAGGCCAATTTTTTTGCTCAACATTGATTACAAGATATTCATGTCTATCTTAGCAAACATATTAAATAATATTCTTTAAATATTAATTCATGAAGACCAAATTGGGTTTATCAAAAACAGAAAGGTACAAGGCAATGTAATTAGATTACTGTCCTTAATAGACTTAGCAAACAAGAAAAATATGTGCTTTCTGTTTTAAGCCTTGATATGGATAAAGCTTTCGACTTCCTAAGTTGGCCATATCTGTTTAAAGCTCTGCAAAAATACAGTTTCTCCCCAAACTTTATATGATTAATTAAAAAAAATATATGAAAAGTCCATAGCCTATGTAAAGATTGGATCTTATCTATCTAGCCCATTTGAAATATTAAGAGGTACTAAACAGGGTGCCCCCTCTCCCCATTACTATTTGCCCTGGCTATTGAGCCTCTTGAAAATTATGTTAAAGGATATAAAGTGTCAGACAAGTTAACCCCAACATACGACTGTTTGCTGATGACCTACTAATAACTTCCACTGACATTGAAATTCAATAGATCACCTATTACATAATCTAGACTTCTTTGCAAACATCTCTGGTCTAAACTTCAATCACAACAAAACTCAAGCACTTCTAGTGAATAAAAATGTTACTATGAAACTTAGATCAAAAAGAGATATAAACTGGGAGGGAACATATATTAAATATCTGGGTATCATTATTGAATCTAATTATAAAAAATTACTCACATCTAACTACAAAGAACTTTTAAACCCATTTACTAGTACAATTGATTGTTGGAACAGACTCTTCTATACATTTGAAGACAGACTAACTTTAAACAAAATGATACTGTTACCTAAAGTTTTATTCATTGGCCAAGCTCTAATAATTCCCCCACCTGTCAAAATTAAACAGAAAATGAATAACTTATTACTCAGCTTCCTTTGGTATCCCAAAAAAACTCTTCTCTGGCACACCACAAACTGGGATGAAGGAGGCATACAGTCATACCTTTCAACCTCTTAAAGAAAAAAAATCTGGACAAAGCCACAAATAAAAGTGGGACAAAGGCCCACAAATACGGACAATTTTTAAATATTGCTCTTACAAACTTAGAAAGTTGATAGAATAACAGGTTTTACATTAGCATGAATTTTCTGAAGGATGTGAAATCTGAAACTCAAATGTCTTTCATTATTTTCTAACTTCAATCTGCAATGCTTTACTACTAATTTGTCAGAAAACTACAATAAAATAAAAAATGGACCAAAAATATGAGGCCAAAATCTTGACATCCTGCAAAAATCCGTACAGTTGAGAAGTATGTGTAGGGTTTCCAAATATTGATTTTTATTTAAACTCCACATTTATTAACATAGTGTTGCTTTGGAATAATACTTCTTATATATCATATTGGAAATCAATATACAAAACCTTACCTCTTAATAGTAATAGGACATTGCTTGAACCATATATTCAAATACATACAAACATCTTTATATGGATTTTAAAAATATACATTCAAAGTGAAAGGTCAAAGCTTGTTCTCACACCTCTTATAAACCAGATATTGCTGTTGTTTAAAAAGCTTATGTTTTCTAATCAACTAATAAAGAATTTATTAACAATTATGTTTCCTATTGCTTATACAAATGAATGTTTGATATCTTTCGATACTCAAAAAATGCTAGAATTTAAGAAGGGTGGTATATTGGAATCAGTTTCTCTCAGCTAATAAAATAAGTTCTGCAGACTATTTGATCACCAGATATAGTTTTCAAATTTGCAACTGGGCAGACATCCAAACATAAGGATTTTATACATACTAAGCTCTTGCCCTTATTAGAGGCATACAATAAGAGTAACTTAAAAATCTTGGATTTTTATCTCAACGATTATTAATAGCTCACCCAAGAATACTTCACATGTCTGTTATTTATAAAATTCTCAGAAATTATTTTGGCAAAACAGATGTTTCTTTTTGAAAGTTAATAGACAAGTATTCTCAGAAAAAAATAAAAAAAATGTTGTTTACAGTCACTGAAGGAATCTACATCTTCCCTCTTCTGACATGTATACACATGGACATTTTTACATAGATGTTTTTTTACCCCACATAGACTAGCAATAATGTACAAGAAAGATGAAATGAAATGCTGGAGATGTGGACACCCTGATGCTGACTGGGTGCATATGGTTGTTAATTGCAAAATAATTTCCCCATTTTGTTTAGGCTTTAAATATCTTTGTAAAGCTCTATGGAATGGCAACTGTATAATTTCTGGCTCTCTTATCCTTTTCAACGTTCCTGAAGTCATTCCTAAAAAACAGACATTTTTACTATAGTCTATCCTCTCTATGGCAAGGAAACTTGTTCCTAAAAATTGGAAATCCCAATCTACTCCTGTCTTTAAAGTTGAGTTTATTCATCTTGTGATATACATTTGTAAGAATGACATTGCTATTATAAAAGCAAGGACTAACAACACAAATCATCATTTAATTGCTCGGACAAAATTGTCTAATCTGTTAGAAAAATATTAAGTATTCTCCTATATATATAGCTTTTTTAGTTCTTATGGACATTGTATATAGTTTTTTTCTTGTTATTTTAAGTTATTGTGTTATAAAATGAATAAAAAACATTTTGGAAAAAAAAAAGAAAATTACTGACTTTTTTCTTTGAAAGCATATACATGTTCATAAATATACTGTGTTGTTTTCACATAGAATCTGTCATATCTACTACACAAAGCAAACAATCCATTAAGAATTACATTCATAAGAGTATCTTACTACCAAGAGATCTGTGCATTTGTTGTAGATCAGTACATGGACCTTCAGTTATATTTCTTTGTCAGTGGACGTGGTACTAAGATTTGTCCCTAGGATTATGAGGAGTGCTTTGTACAATAGCAGTATGCCTACTGCAGGTAAGGTTCATAGAGTGACACAGCCTGAGTTTAATTATCAATTAAATAGGTGGAAATCTACCCCCATTTCACTGCTAGTAAAAAAAAAAATGACACTGACCACTCTCCATACTTGGCCCTACCTGAGGTGGTTTTGGCAGGGATAGGGAGTGATATGACTAATAGCTGCAAAAGGGCCCCTTCCAGGTGGCCAATGCAAGCTTCTATCTGCTGGTCTACAAGCCTTCATAAACCCACTGTGGTTCACATAGAGCTTGCTCACTCCCTGGCAATGCAGCCAGAGAGAACAACAGTACTACTCAAGTAAGGCACCATCAGAGTTGGCAGAGTTGCATCTTATCCATCTCATGCTGCACCCACTGAAGAAGCAGATCTGCAATCAGGTGAAAGGAATTAGAGGAATCTGGGACTGGTGGGGTGCCAGAGACATGAGCAGCTCCACTGGCACAGCCATGGCAGATGCTGTAGAAATTGCTAACATAAGTAGAAACATTCTTTTAACATAGGATAGTGACAACAGTAGGGGAGGGAGAGAAAGAAAATACATACACGAGACAGGCACATCAAGTGTTACTCATACAATCAATCAGCTGTATAATACACAAGCAATAACATTTATTTAAAGGAGGGTCCCAAGCTACTGCTTATTCTGTGCTGGCAGGACAACAGTGAATCAACTAGCACTTCCTGTTGTGTGTGTGTGTGTGTGTGTGTGTGTGTGTGTGTGTGTGTGTGTGTGTGTGTGTGTGTGTGTGTGTGTGTGTGTGTGTGTGTGTGTGCACAGATGTGCTGTGGGCCTTGTTCGAAAGAGTAGTGCTGTGCCTAAAAAGAACACTGGTATTAGCGTGATAATTTGTACATCTCTTATAGTATACATACCTTCAGTAGGACATTCTATACATAGCATGTAGGAAAAAAATATCACTGTAAAGGACAAAGTGGAATTCCTGACCTGCATATATCTATGTAACATATTCATGATCCCATCCATGTGCACTGCATAACAGGCAATTTTTAAGCTTTAAGGTAAGCAGAAACTCCTACACAGGGCTATGCAATGGTACTGTGCAGACAAAGTAGCAGCTACATACTGAATGTCTTTACAATTACTCTATGAAGAAACAATGCACACTATTTTTTCTGGAAAGCATCTCCATTCACCTCTGATACAGTAAGGCTGTTCCCCAAAATAGCCTCCTGAGCTAGGAAAAAAGAGAACATAAAGAAATCTTATGTTACATGCTCAAAAGCATCATACTTATAAAGTATAAAAGACAATTACTGTGCAGTCAAGTAATATAAATGCTACCTATACATATCAAGTGCCCTTGCTTTGACCTCTTATTTCCAGTTGTTTAAAAGATCAGGATGGTAACTCCTCAGGTCATGATAATAGTGCCAATACAGCCATATGCCAGTAGCATCAGACACTGCCCTGGCAAACTTGTGCAAGTGATCTACTTTATATTGGACTCCTTGACACGAGTCCCCAGTCAGACACTCCTAGTGGTCTCTATAAAGCAAAAACAAGAAGATTTTACTCTCCCTGTTGCACCACTGGGGAACCTGTCAACTTCAGTGCCTTTAGAAGCCATAGCCTTTCACCAGGTCATAGGCCCAACATATAAATCCCTGTGTAAATGCATACCCAATGGTGTAGCATAAATTTACCATTTCCTCTTATTTAGGAGGCTACTGTCTCACTGTTGTATTTGAGACCTCATTAGGATCATGTAAATATGTAATTGTACTATACCTATCTGTAGGTGTACTCTGGATACATCCATGGCTAAATCTATATGCTATCAAACCAATGACGTAGACAAGGTTAGCCAATGGCAATCATAACATGGAAGGTAATCAACAGTGGACTATAGTAGGAGGCCAATGCTGTGGACACAGTGCAGACCTCAATTCAAACCTGTTCCTTTTTTTCATATGTGCGGGGGTTGGCCAGAATACAGGCAGGACACAAAATATGCCCATGGTTATCCAATATGTATTTGCAATTGCCCACAGAGCACAAAGATAGAGCAAGGCCACGTGCTTCTTACCACACAAGCACACCATAGATTGTATCAGGTTGGGCATATTTCAGGAGGTGATGTGAATTTTCTTACATAGTTTTTCATTTTCCTTCCAGAGCATGACTTCTGACTGTGGCAAGCAAAAGAAACCAAGGATAATGGATGCAGACAATAAGATCTCCATGGCCAGTGGATATTCTGCCCTGATAAATCTTGCAAACCATTTTAAGATCATGCCTAGTGTGATGTTATGAATGACATCAATGTTGTTGGTAGCCAGGGCAGGAATTATAAGCGAGTGAGACACTGGGCCTCTGACATGATTGGTGTTTCTAAAATTTGTACTGCCAGTCCGGCATAGGAGCTGGGTACAATGGGAGGTGACCCTTTGACTGAACCACCTTTAAAAGAGACAGAGAAATTTCTCAACTCTCTGCATGGGGATTCTGACACTAAGATAGTGCTGAAATTCTGTTTTAATTAAATGAGCCCACTTGATTATATCATTACAACTCTGTTTTATGTTTTGACATAATTATGGGCAGTCAGGTAGCAGATAGGCTGAATCTCTTTAAATGTATCTAATGCACAAATGTTTATGCAAAAATAAGAAATTGATATATCATAAGATTTTACTCTAACCTATAAAGTATGTACACATTCCCATGATTCAGAAAGAACTCCACTGCTGGTGGTAAGAATTACAGCCAAAAGAGACTGTTTAGATGATGCAAAAAAATTGCACTGCAAACACACTAGCTACAATGAGGAAAAACATCATTATTAGCTAGTTTGCATGTCTCTGAAACACCCTTAATTCTTGCTAGTGCAAATCAACACTTTCCTGCAGTAGTCATCACTGGCAGCCCAAGCATCAAATTGGCACAGACACTTCCCTTATTCTTTCACACACACACACACACACACACACACACACACACACACACACACACACACACACACAGTGACATACCTTTTACCCGCCCCTGACTTGACAGAACATCTCCAGTGTCTCTTCTTCTTGTTTGGTCCCTGGCCTCATAAATCACAGATTGTTACAGTCAGTCAAAAATGACAAGAGTTTCATTCGTATGAATGTTCTTAAAGTGCATCAGGATGTGATCTGTTGCTCTATTAACTTTTCAAGTGAGTCCACGTAAAACTTTAAACTTTCTCCCTGTTGTCATCTTGAGTTCCTCCATGTTTTGTGTTAAAGCCTCCCCCCTCTCAACTCTCCTTGCTTTTACAAATGCTCCTGCTGTTGTCTCTTATATGTGCCATGACCTTCATAACTCATGGACCATTGCAAACATTGCACAATACAGGCAATATAGTTTCATAGTTATTATGTAAAAAGTACCCTGCTACACTAACTTCTCAGTTAGTGTAGAGATTTAAGGATCTTGCTTGACAAGTTGGTCCCTGTGTCAAGGGTACAGGGTTTAATACATTTTCCCACTTTTTACATTATTTTCTTTTCTTTTCAAAGACTTTAAGAATTTATTTATTTAACATTTGTTTACCGGGAAAGTCAGACTGAGACAGAGCCCATTTTCAACTGAGGCATGGGGAGAAACACTCCAGATGCATGTCTTTAAAATATGGGAAGAAATGGGACCACCCAGAGGAAACCCACATGAATGCAGGGAGGACATGCAGACTCTGCACAGAAGGCACCCCAGCTGAGAATCGAACCAGAGAACCTTTTGTTGTGAAGCAACAATGTTAACTGCTGCACCACTGCATCGCCTCTGTAGGTGAATCCCTGGTATCTAGTGATGGCACAGAGAACTAGCAAATGATAATGATGCTCACTGAGGGTATGAAGTCTGAATCTTTTTAAGTGCCTTCAAGGCATAATATAAATATTTTACTCAGGGCCTAGTGCTCCCTTGAACCACATTTTCATGCTTAAGAATATGTTTCTATTTCTTTTAAATGCTTTCAAGACATAATAGAAATGTTATCCCTGGTGTCTAGTGTTCCAACCCACAAATATTGTAGGATTTGCTCATTAGTCTAGGGGAGTGCAGACACATGATAGTCTCACAATAAACACACATTCATGCATACATACACATACAACCTCCTCACCTAAATATTGTTGTGGTGGTGAGTGTGTAAAAAGGTATATTGGCCCTGCAAGAATAGGCATTCACTTCTCCAGTGATTAGGTTGCAAGCAGTCACACACCTAGCCATTTGGATTACTTTGCTGGGAACCCAAAATTGTTGTCTTCTGAAGTTTCCCCCTTGGATTCCTCCTCCTTCTCCTTACATAAGTTTGGTACTGTTGTAGTTTTGTTTGCTTTTGTATTTTGTAGCTAGATCAAAGTAGTATTGGGGTCTTTTTACATTATCATGCAAATCTAGACTTTTCTAATTAAAGCAAATTTCTTTTATTTGTTTGGCAACTTGAAGGAGAATTCCCTCAATAAAAGCAAACGTGAGACCTGAACTGCCTGCTTTAGACACTTGGCCTTCATACCCATAAAAAGCCTGAAAAGTGTCTGCCAGTCTCTTTCTATATTCTACAGACTCATCCTCTTTTTGTTTTATAGCCATGATTTTAGTTTAAATACAGATGGGCAGATTTCAGTAATTTTGTCTATTAATTATTGTCTCTGTTAGGGCCTTGGGGCCTGGAGATATCTACATCACCATTCTACTATACATCTCTATATTACTCCAGTTTCAGTCTAAAGAAACAATTCCTTACTTCCTTTTGGATCTTCCAAGGCAACTTCTGAGCTCTGGATCATATACCTACTTAAATCTCTTGCATTATCTTCTTTAACTTATGATATCCCAGCCTCCCGTCTACTCTGTCTCTTTTTGCCTTTCCCTTTCTTTTCTGCCTTATTTTTATCTTTTCCCTCTTTGCCTCCTGTTACAAATTCCAATCTTTCAATTCATTATTACCTTAATCCATACTGAATGACAATATTTTATTGCCAAATCCTTCTACCTCCTTACATACAATGTATTACAATTTTTATCATAATGTTTTTTATATTCTGATAACCATCACCTAAATTCCTTTTATGTTTATTTTTTTTATTTAATACACATTTAGTTAGTACTAACCACTGACAATTCATATTACACTTTTATGTAATCATAGTTAATTTATTTATTTATCTATTATTCATTTGACATTTGTTGGCTGGGTTAGTCCATCTGAGCTTGTGCCCTTTTTCAGCAGAGGCCCGGGAGAAAAACTCCAAAGCATAAATTATACAAAAAAAATATATAACAATTATACAAAAGCTAGATTGAGAGGGCAGAATATTCCAGGTCAAACATTTGCATTACACAAGTAAAAATAGACAGTTTGCAAAACATATGGTACCAGAAAAAAAATAGTGCAGGCAAGATGTTCAAAGTACAGAATACCATATTTTAATTCAAATAAAATAACATGCTTATATAACAGCGGTTAATTCAGTGGTTAATTGTAAGATGAGAAGAGATTTCCCTGAGGATGACAACTGAAATTAGAAGTGGGTTTTGAGGAGCATTTGGTCAGAGCAAGGCAGCAAAGATGCAGAGGAATGAGTTATTGGTGGTCAATTAGGAGGGACTGAGTACTTAGACTAGTTTGAGAGAAAAGGGAGAAAGAGGAGAGAAAAGGAAGACGAGTATACGATTACTGGGGCAGAGTTCAGAGGGGTGATGTTGGGGGTAGTAGAAAGTTGTTAAAATACAGAGGGAGGTAGAGTAGTTTGGATGTTAGTGTGAAAGGAGATATCAGAGGAATGTAAGGGTGGGGCAATAGGAAGGGGGAAAGAGGGTGGGGTAAGAAAGCGAGAGTGAAGGGATTTCAGGTGGGGTGGTAACAGTGGCATCTCTTGGTGCTATGTAGATATTGTTTGAGAGCTGTCGTAAACTATTGTAGATGGGTGATATTTCTAAGGGTCAAGGGAAGTTTATTCGATGAGAGAGTGGGGTAGATGGCAATAAAGGTTTTGTCCTTGTGATTTTTTTGATTTATGAATCTGTAGGAAGCATTGGTCTAGCTTCTGAGGAGTGAGGAGGGTTATAGAGGGGCACAAGAGAGGATATGCTGGGGCAGGAGGAACACTTATTTAAGATGGTATGGATTATGAGAAGTTGAGAATAGTTGAGTTGGTTAGGAAATTCTAACCAGCTGAGATACTAGAGAGCAAGACAATGATAGGATTTAGGTGGCATGTTAGCTGCTAATCCGGCTACTTTGTTATATGTGGTTTCAAGTTTAGATAGAAGAGAGGACTGCACGTTAGTAAGGACTTGAGAGCAGTACAGGAGGTTAGGAAGGAGATAAGCCTGGGCAAGTGAAATTCTGGAGTTAAGGATAAGGAACCTTTGACTTTTATAAAGTATGCCGAGTTTTAGGTGGGTTTTCTTTAAACAGTTCTGTACATGGAGACTGAATTTAAGTTGATCATTGATGGTTACACCAAGTAGCTTTGTGTGAGGTTCAGTAGAGATGATGGTGTTGTTTAGGGAAGAGATCGTGAAAGAGGACTTAAGATGGTGGAGAGATTTGGGTAGAAATACGACTGTTATCTGCTGTTGCATTATTGTCATGCAACTACCGCTGTACTTTATTTATTTTACTGAACTGTACCTTGGGCATTTTTTCTTTCTGGCTGCATTTAAAAGGGACTAGCAGCCCAGTTGTAATATCCTCATTAAGAAATTCAAACAGATAGATAGACAGATAGATAGATAGATAGATAGATAGATAGATAGATAGATAGATAGATAGATAGATAGATAGATAGATAGAGATGTTGAAGGACTGGATGATGGCATATGAAAGCACTAACCTATGGTACTTTATCATTTTCTCTTATTTGTTTATCTTCATGAATAGTCTGATTCTCATTTGATGGTGTTGGTGTGTTTTGCTGAGTTTAGAAAAGGTATACAGTCTTTGCTCATAGCCAGATCTTAGAAGCTTGCCCTCAGACAGAAGCCTTGTTATACATCTGGTATCACAGTCTATTATTTCCTCTAGCTTTCCCCTCCCAGAAAAAAAAATATTAATTTAGTACCATATGACCAGTTTATTTACAAATTAGTGGCAGGACACAGACTTAAAATTAGAATTTATTGCTCAAATATTGCCAAAAAAGGCCATTTTCAAGCATTCTGTCACCTCATTATTAATTCTATTCTCAATTCATTATCAGCGATTGAATTTCATGAAGTACTACCTTTTTACCCAACCCAGAGGCTTGGAATTTGGCTCAAGGCTTTAAGACTGGCTTTAGTGCAGCTCAGCTTGCCTGCAACACTTATCCAATTTGTCCTAGCCAATTCTGTCAGTTTTGGCAATTTGGATTTCTCAGTTACTGAAAAGGTCAATAAGGCTAACAGTTATGTTCATGAGCTTGTTTACTCAGTGGCAGCTTGACCCACTCTGACTTTCATAGGTTCATAGGTTTGTACTAGGCTAATGGCCCTGGAGCCTTTACAAGCCTAGCCCATAGGATTACCCTGGCATCTTACCACCCGACCCTAGTTTCCAGTGCCTCTGTTGAGTAGAACCATTGGAGTGATCCCCAGAGTGAATTTTCTATTTCCCGTCCACTCATCAAGATTTCTCTTGAAGAGGACCAGTGAGGTGCTCTGTTTGACATGTATGGGAAGTCTATTCCATAGCATAGGCAGTCTCTGGGTTATGAACCTGTCCCTTCAGCACATTCTGTTGATTGTGGTAATGAGGTTGAAGTCACTGGAGCATGTGGTGTGGAAGGATTGGGATTTCTTTACATGTAGCATTTCTAACAGAGCTGGGTCAGACATGGCTTTATAAGTCAAGCAGAGATCACCTCTAAATAGGTGATATGAGACAGAGAATAGTTGGAGTTCTTTGAGTATGTCATATAGGACACACGTTTAAGGCCCAGGATCCTCTTTGTGAGGTACTTTTGTGGCCTCTCCAGTTGTTGCAGGTGTCTAGTGAGGTACATGCCAAATGGGGCATTGTACTCGATGACTGGCCTAATGAGGAAAGAGTAGAAGGAGACAATGACCTCTTTCTTCCTATATGCAAAACCCTTAGTAATGAGATGTGCCACATAAAAGGACTTTCTGACCACAGTGGCAGTGTGGTGGTCAAAAGAGAGGTTGCTGTCAACCTGTGTTCCCAGATCTCTTATAACGCCTTCTGTGTTCAGTGGACTACCATTGATGTGGTAGTTCATGGGAACTGGGTTTTCCCAAAGGGGAAGAAGACACATTTTTGGCATTTAGCTTAAGGCCATGGTTCTGACACCAGTTGTTGGTCTCAGTGAGGCCTTTCTGTAGGATGTCAACATCACTTGGGGAGTTAATAATGGCTCCCAACTTGCAATCATCTGTGAACTTTGTCAGCCAGAGTCCCTTTGTGTTGGACTGAACTTCTGAGAGGTAGATACCAAACAGAAGAGGACCCAGGACCGATCCCTCTGGGACTTCACTCATGACTGGTCAGCAATCTGACTTGGAGTCAGCTACTTTCACACTGTGGTTTCTATCTGTGAGCCAGTTTGCAACCCACCTAGTGATATAGGGATTGATGCCTAGCTTAGTGAGTTCTTCTATGATTCCTGAGTGGGGTATGGTATCAAAGGCCTTGGCCAGATCAAGGTAGGCTGTATGAACCACCTTCCCTTCATCCACAGCTCTGGTGACTGACTCAGAGAAGTCCACCAAGTTGAGCAGGCATGATCTACCCTTCACAAACCAAACTGTGTGGGATCCAGAGTTTAGAGATTCCTTATATCCTTGTTTATTAGGTCCATGATGATGCACTCCATAGCTTTGCATATCAGACTTGTTAGGCTAATGGGGCGATAATTCCCAGGGTCTGTAGTCGCTCCTCCTTTGTGGAGAGGGATGACTACAGCAGTGCGCCATTCGGTAGGGACAAAGCCTGAGATAAGGCTGTGATTGAACAGGGCACACAGGTGAGGTGTCAGTTCACTCAGTAGTTCATGTAGAACACAGCCAAGGATATTGTCAGGTCCCCCAGAAGCTGCATTGTTGGCCTTGGACAGTGCTGTTTTAAACTGTGCTGCAGTAATAATGGGAGCCTGGCAATCTACTGGTATTGTGATTGGTCCTTTGGGGGGGAGGCACTGAATTTGTCGGCCAGTATATTGGCAATTTCTGTTGGCTCGGTATAGGTGGTACCATTGTGCAGTAGCTCAGAGCAAATCTGGGTATAGCCAGGGAGGTTCTTTACATAACTATAGAAGGCCTTGTTGTTGTCTTTACTATCTGCTGCAATTCTGTTTTCATAGCTAGCTTTAGAGGATTTGATGAGGGATCTCAACTTTTTGTTGAGGCTGATAAGGGAGTTTTTCCAGTCTTGGGACTTCACCTTATTCTGCATCAGTTTCCTCCTTCTGTTGTAGAGATTGTTTATGGCAGGGGAACCACCAGATTGGCTTCCTTTTTTTTCGGATGAGAGTGTCTTGGTTCTATTGGGTATGGCGAGATCCATGCATTTGTGTATGTGTTCGTACAGTGCATTAGTGTATGATTTAGTGGTCATGTAACTATTCTCCATTTGCATGGATGCTGTGAAGATAGCCACCTCTGTTCTTAAGACCCCAAAGTTAGTTTTGGAGATGTTTTTCATGGTGGTCACCTTTGCGGGGGGAGAGAGGATGTGGATTTCCAAGGTGATTAGTTTGTGGTCAGCTCTAACCAGGGAGGAGTTGACTATTGGTGTACAGCAACAGTGACCCATGTTAGTAATGACCAGGTCAAGGATGTTGCTACCTCTAGTGGGGATAAGAACGAGCTGGTCCAGGGCATTGAAATTAATGAATTCCAGGAAACATCGGGCAAGTATACTGATACATGAGTATTTTTCCCAGTTAATGGAGGGGTAGTTGAAGTCTCCCAGTATGAGTGTGTTAGGCTGGACCCTAATATTCTCCAGGGTGCTTAGGAACGTGGAGTGAGTATCCTGGGACATGATTGGGGACCTATAACAGGCTTCAACCTGAATCCCTGTCTTACCCAATGTTAGCTGCACCTGAAGTTTCTCTGATGCATTATGTTGGGCTACCAGTCTGGAGGTGTGTGCATCCTTTATGAATATGAAAACACTACCACCATTGGAGCTTCAGTCCAAATTCTAGGGCCGAAAGGTATGGAATGAGTTATAGCTGCTAGGTCTATGTTACAGCACAAATTTCGGTGTTCTCCATTGAGTGCTTCGAGCGAGTGCATTTTGAGATTTAGACTTCTAGCGTTGAGCAGCATGACCCTCAGACTGCATTTGCTTGTAGCTGTTACGGTGGTAATTTGGTCTTTGGAACACCGCCTAAAAAGGCACTATAGGGGTGGCAAGAGCCTTGGCCACTGTTCAGAAGCTCAGGGTTAACAGATGCAGGCCATCTCTGGCAAAGCATCGAGGTCTGTCAATCATGTCATCCCAGGCAGACAGATACTAGATCCCCTTAGAATGACACCAGAAACTTAACCAGTTGTTGAAATCAATCATTTTCTGCTTGTACTGTGATATCATTCTGGGCAATGGTAGGATGCTGCTCAGGGCTAGGGTCATACCCACCTGGGATACATAATCGAAGAGCTCCTCCATGTCTCTTTTCATGTAGTCGAGGGAGGTACATCTCAGGTCATTCACACCCACATGTACAATGACAAATATTTGTACCTGTTGTTGAGGGACCTGAGTGCGTGCGTTATATGTTGTATCCTGGCACTTGACAGGTGTTACTTTCTCCTTATTTAATATAGTGAGTGGGACATCAGTGTCCCTCACTATCGAGTCACCTATGACTAGTGTGCTGGGCATTCTGTTTTGCCTTAGGGGCTTTGGCTAGTTGGTTGGTTTCATAGGAGCATACTCATCAGTACAGTCAGTGGAAGCATATCATCTGATTTCCAGGTATCTGGCCAGGTGTAGTATTCCCTTCTTATGTAATTTATTATAAACTTTCACACAAATCCACCATTCCACCATTGTTTCTTTACTTAACTCTCTACCTTGAGCCATATGGCCACATTGTTAGGAATGCCCTAGCCAAGAAAATTACCTTTTGCCCCACCAGTACTTCCTCCACTCTTGTAAATATATGATGGCCTTTGCTTCCTACTGTGCTTTCTTCTTGCCTTTCCTTGTCTCTCACCTTAAATCCCTACAGCTAATTTGTATATATTGGTGTATATGATATATATGGATTTACATCAGATATTTGACAACAAATAACAACAACACTCAAAACACTGAAACCAAGTTATCGAAATGGCAAAACATCGAAATGCACAAAACAATGTAAAACATGCTTTTTTCACAAAGGAGCAAGCCATCCTGCATGCCTCATGTGAGGGGGGACTTCTACCCTCTCATCCCCTACTAATTTTATATACCAACTCTGAGATCATACTATAGTTCAAAAAAAGGCAAAACCCCAATAGCCACTATGCCACAATCTTGGACATCCAGCCACTGCCATGGTGTAATATTTTGCCATTTCATTAACATGGTCTTAAATGTCACTCTTGTGGGCTGTCAGTTATCTGACATGGACCTATATCCACTTTTTAATTTAGAAATTACAAAATCCGGAAGTTTCATATATTGAAACGAGAACCTCGAGATCTTGTAATCTCGAAATTAATAAAAAAATAAATAAAAATAAAAATATGTAAAACTATGTTTTGCAAGGGGGAAGCCCCCGTGCACCCCCCACACCCCCTGCATCTTAAATATACTAAATCTGAGATTGCGCTACAGCAAAGAGAATGGAAATGGGGATCACTAGACAGTGCGCTATGGGAACATTACCATTCAAGTCACTGTAGCTCAATCTCGGAGTTAGTATATTTAAGGTGCAGGGGGTGTGGGAGTGCAGGGGGGCTTGCCCTCCTGCAAAAACCTTGTTTAACATTTTTTTTCTATTCACTTTTTGATTTCGAAATTTCATAATGTACAGATTATTGGTTCGATTTTATGCATCTTAACATTATGGCATTTCAAAATTAAAAAGTGGACCCATATATATATATATATATATATATATATATATATATATAGATATATATGGAAGCACTTTACATAATGTACTGAAATCTCGAATGTCATATGGTCAAGACCATATGATCGAGATTTCAGTAAATCGAATATGTAAAGTTTTAAAAAAATAACACTTTACTTACCTTAAAACATTACGTGCACACAGAGGCAAGGCTTCTTGTACGCTCTGTGTGACCATAATGTTTTTATCTTTTGTGTTGACAGGAAGTGAAATCTCCGTTTGCTTCGCATACAGCATAATATGAGATTTCCCTTTTCTCCACTGTAGCACGATCTGAGTTGGTATATTTAAGAGGGTGCAGGGGCAAAGCCCCTCAAAAGCGATGTTTGACTTTTTTTTTTTTTTTGGGTTTCATTTTAGAAGTTCGAGTTTCCAAAACTCGATCTTTTGGTCTCGACCATATGAAGTTCGAGATTTTGGGAATTCGAGCTTCTAAAGTGAATCCATATATATATATATATATATATATACATACATACATACATGAGTCTACTTCATATGACCTAAATTTCATATGATCAAAATTCATTTGACTGAGACCAAATGACCTAAACTTCATTTGACCTAAATTTCATTTGACCTAAAACTCATTTCACTTACAATGAGCACTGGCAGTCTGTAGAGCACTGTAAGGCAAGTAAAAGGTATATGCACTGTTTCCCACTGTAGTGCAACCCTGGAGTTAGAATATATAGTAGGGGGGTGTGGGGTGTGGGGGGGGGGGTTACTTAACAATATAAAATCAAACCACAGAATATATAATCAAACTAGGTGGGAGGCTATGCACCCCACACCCTCCAATGTGGGGCGCTGCACCCCCCACACACCCCCAACTATATATTCTAACTCCAGGGTTGCACTACAGTGGGGAACAGGGCATATACCTTTTACTTGCCTTACAGTGCTATACAGACTGACAGTGCTCATTGTCAGTGAAATGAGTTTTAGGTCAAATGAAGTTTAGTTCATTTGGTCTCAGTCAAATGAATTCTGATCATATGAAATTTAGGTCAGGTGAAGTAGACCCATTCTATATATATATATATATATATATATATATATATATATATATATATATATATATATATATTTTTAGTCGAAAATCAGCTGACTGAATATTGGCAATTTATTTCGGTGGTAGATTGTGAATACTGGCAACTGGGGAGTTTGCCCTGTCTCCACTGTAGACTGATCTTGGATCTGGTAAATATAATTAGCAGGGGGATGGGATGCAGGGGGCCTTGCCCCTCTCCAAAAATGTCTGCTTATTTATTTATTTTTTTTAATTGACCAGTTTTTGACAATGATTTACATGTCAATTATATGAGTATAAGACTAGTGTGACTGTGACCTTGGAGTCGGTACATATAATTATCAGGAATAGTTTTTGTTTCACATCAAATATTTGTGATTCAAACTGTTTTGCTTTATGTCTTACATTTCAAAAATGTTGATACTGTGAACTTTTAACATAGGCTCATATATATTATACCTTTTATATCTACATATATATATATATATATATATATATATATATATATATATATATATATATGTGTGTGTGTGTGTGTGTGTGTGTGTGTGTGCACTGCGCATGTGTGTATGTATATACATATATATGCATATATATATATATATACATATATATATATATATATATATATATATATATATATATATACATATATATATATTTATAGAGAGAGAGAGAGAGAATAAATACAAATGCTGCCACCAGACCATAAAACAACAAAATAAAATATAATATAATTATTTTGTTATTTTATTGTGTTGTTTTATTTTATTCTGTTCTTTTATTTTATTATTTTATTTTATTTTGTTATTTTATTCAAGTTTTATGTCTTTGGCAGCACTTGTATTTATTCTCTACTTATTGTGCTGTTTATGAAGCCTGCCTTTGCTTGTTGGATCCTGCTTACTTGGAAACAAAGTTTTATATATATATATATATATATATATATATATATATATATATATATATATATATAGGTATATTAGTTACCATTCTTTCATTTAACACTTAGTTTGAATAGTGTATGTGTGTGTGTGTGTGTGTGTGTGTGTGTGTGTGTGTGTGTGTGTGTGTGTGTGTGTGTGTGTGTGTGTGTGTGTGCGTGTGTCTAAATGTTGTTGCATGTGTTTTTTTCAAATGGGTGTTTCGCCAAGTGGTGAAAATGTCAAATGCAGGAAAATTAATTTCTGAAGGTGAGTGTCAGTTTGGGTTGGGACTATGTGTGTGAGTGTTAGGTTGTTAGAGTTATGTAAGGGAATAGATTTAGCATAGTGCTTTTGTGTTGATGTTTGTAGCATGTGACTGAGCCTGCCTTGCGTAGTTGTAGTATTACATAGGTTCATAGGTTGATAGATTAGTATTAAGCTAACTGCCCTTGTGAGTCATTTTAAGCCTAGCCAATTATCCCTTGTGAGACTCAAACCCTGCACCTTGTGTTTCTAAGGCAAACACCTTAACCATTAGGCCACCCTCCCAACCCCAAGAGGGTTTTTTTTAATGTTGGGTACAAAGCTAGAATTAGGGTTAAGGTCGGAGTAAGATCTCCAGGCATTTTGTCTCTTACACAGATATTTTTGCTATATACAAGACAATTGTCATTGGCTGCGGGATATATTCAGTCATGTTACAGAAAATGTGGCTTGCTGCATGATGTTCATAAGTTCATAGATCTTTACTAGGCTAATGATCACAAGGTCCTTTTTAAGCCTAGGCATGCATCCCAAATCTCTGTCAAGTTGTGGTACCCTTGATAAGTGTAAGCAGAGGCTTGGGAGATGAAACAGTCTGTCTGAATATGGAGTATGTATAACTTAATGAGTATACAGTTATATGCCCACATTAGTAGTATAGTGGTGAAGACCTCAATATAAAACATTTGCTTTCGTGTTTTTCTTTTGCTGAAGGAATGTTACTGTGGTATTTTTTCTGTTACCAATTGCAAAAGAAAGCTGTATGTTTTCCTTTTACTATCAATTATGTTTGGTAGCTTTTTGTCAATGTTTTGAGCAAGCAAACCTCCAGCATCAGTGAAAACGCTGGTAATTTAATGGAATGTTAACTATTAATGCTATGCATACATATAACTATATCTATAGCTATATATAGATCTATATGTATACTGTGTGTGTATGTGTGTGTGTGTGTGTGTGTGTGTGTGCATAATATATTAAAATACGATGCATTTTCACCTTAATCCTGGGTATAACACTATCCTAATCTTAACCATAATTATGAGGCTTTGGCTTAACATATTCATTATGAAAATGGCGTGGATTATTCTGTCATACTTTAGGAACACAAAGCTTAAATTCACCAGTACAGTCAGTCATTTTATTTATTTATTTATGTTACATTTGTTGACCAGGATAGTCCGACTGGCACAGATCCATTTCAGCAGAGGCCCGGGAGAAAAGTTCTAGATTAACTAATATACATTTCAGATAATGCATAATACAGAAATACAATGCGTTGCATAGTACTTGTAGAACATAGTAACATAGTAAGGAAAAACTCATATAACAAAGTTAAACAGCCATTTAAGCATAATACAGTGTAAAAAGCAGTGTATGGCACTCATAGAACAAAAAAATATATATATAGTAGCAATAAATCAAGTAACAAACTTGAAAGGCAATTAAATTAATATAATTTGGTAGGGATGAAAATGACAGATAGTAATAGCATATAGCACTGAGTAAAAAAAGGTAGCAATGTAGGTATTACAAATATTCATTTGTACATTAGTTGATCACCCTGGGGAGTAACAGGAACAAGACCAGTTGTTCCTATAGTGTGTTTTCAAGTGTTTTTTAAATTGTGGCCAGAGCTGTTTGAAGTCAGGTAGCTAGGTAGAGTCATGATAGTTACAATGGTAACTTAATATCAGCCCTAGTCCTTGATTTGCTCAAAACCTTTGATACAGCATTTTGTCAAAAACGTCTCTGTGAACTTTGCTCTTTTGGTCGCAATAACCCATCTCTTACCTGGTTTCTTAAGTTACCTAACAAACACTCAGCAAGTGGTAAAATAGCAAGATGATAGGTTCATAGGGGGTTAGTAGGGTATTGACCAGAAGGTCTTTAGAGAAACCCAATATAAAGGATCTTGCCTAAACTCGAAATCTTAATTAGCAATGACTGCCTATATCTAGGAGGGTTATAGGTGAAATCCCCAGCAAAAATTTACATTTTCCCAAGCTATGCTTAAACAGGGCCATACAGGGGCTCTATTTGATGTGAATTGGTAGCCTATTCCACAATAGTGGCAACCTCTGAAAGACATATCTGTCTCTCCAACAGATCCTATTTATGTTGCAGGCCATGTTAAGGTCCCTGGAGCAGGTGACCATTGCCCCATTTGACTTGTGGATGCGCAGCATTTCCATTAGGTTTGGATCAGATTGCTCTATAGGCCAGGCACATGTCTCCTCTAAGTAGTCTGTATGCTGCTGAGTACAGTGACTGTCACTTCATTCTGTCAATGTATGACATGTGCTGTAAACCCTGAATTTTCTTGGTTAGAAAACTTTGAGGTCTCTCGAGTTGCTGCAGGTGCCTGGTAAGGTACATACCAAAGGAAGCACTGTACTCAATTACTGGCCTGATGAGAGTCGAGTACAGGGGAGCTATGACCTCTTTCTATCTTGAGGCAAGGCCTTTGCTAATGAGATGTGCAATGTAGAATGCCTTACTTACCACAATAGATATAAGGTGGTCAAAGTTTAGGCTGCAGTTGACTTGCATTCCCAAGTCGCTCACTACTAAGTTGTTACTTAGGGTATTATTGTTTATATGATAGTCTGCAAGAATATTATTTTTACCAAAGAAGATGACAATGCATTTTTTAGCATTTGCTGTGAGTCCATGGTTTGGCACCAATCATTAGTTTGTATACATCCTTCTTCAAGTATATTGACATCATTTGGGGATTCAATGACTGCACCTAAATTGCAGTTGTCAGCAAACTTAGCCACAGTCTTTCTGTTTTGGCCTGAACTTCTGAGAAGTATATTCAAACAACAGGGGGACCAGCACTAACCCCTGTGGAACCCCACTGCTGACAGGTCTGCTGCTTAAGGTAAAGTCCCGAACTTTGACTGAGTGTGATCTGTCGGTGAGCCAGTTAGCAACCCACCTGACAATACAAGGGTTGATTCTCAAACTGGAGAGTTTATCAGTGATGCCCAAATATGGGATTGTGTCAAAGACCTTGTTTAAGTCAAGGTAAACTGTATACACACATTTGCCTTCATCTATGGCTCTGGTGATGTTTTTGAAGGAGTCCACCAGGTTTAACAGGCATGACCAGCTTTTGATAAAACCAAACTGTCTTGGATCAAGGGTTTGGAGATCACCTCTGTCCTTATTTATAAGATCCATGATGATTCATTCCATGGCCTTACAGATAAGGCTGGTTAAGCTTATGGGTATGTAGCTACCAGGGTCTGTTGCTGTACCCCCTTTATGAAGGGAGATGACAGTTGCTGTTTTCCATTCAGAAGCGACAAAACCAGTACTCAGGCTGTCGTTGAAGAGAGTACCCAATGGAGTTGCTAACTCGAGTTTTAGACCATTTAAAATGCAACCGGGGATGGCATCTGGTCCCATATAGGCTGTGTTTTTGGCCTTAGAAAGAGGATTAATGACTTGTTCTTTGAAGATGGAAGGTGGGGGAGATGTAGAGGGAATATGCTGTGGAATTCTTGGAGGGGACGGGGGGGGGGTAAAAGTTTCACCAAACCTGTCAGCTAATAGGTTAGCTACTTTTGCAGGATCAGTGTATGTGATGCCATCCACAGCTAGTTCAGCACACGTCTGGGTCCTACCTTTTAGGTTATGGATATAGCTAAAGAATGCCCTATGGTTATCTTTAGCTATGGTTTCTAAAATTTCTGAAGTTGCCCTTAGAGGATTTTACAAGTTGTCTTATTTGTTTTTTCAAGCAGATGAGGGTGTTCTTCTAGTGTTGGGATCTCTCTTTTTTATTCTTAGACAGTAACTTCTTCCTCTTGTTGTATAACGTATTAGTGCTAGATGTCCACTAGGAAGACTTATTTTTTCTTGAGGATCTTGTTTTGATCCTTTCAGGTACAGCTGTGTCAATACACTTGTATAAGTATTTGCACAGGACAATTTATTTTTACTTGAGGATCTTGTTTTGATCCTATTAGATACAGCTGTGTCAATACAGTTGTATAAGTATTTGTACAGGGCATTTGTGTATATCTTAGCATAGTTGTCAAAGCCATCTGTGGAAACAGGAGCTTGGAAATTATTTATGCCATCCTTTAGGTGGGTATAATTAGCTTTGGTGAATTTTATTTAGTCTGACTTCACCTAAGAGGTTCTGGTGTTATAGCTACTTCAGATGTGACTGATTTGTGATCGGATTTAACCAGTGAGGGTCCCATACTTGTTGTGGTGCAACAGTCACTCATGTTGGTGAGGACCAGGTCGAGAATATTTGAGCCCCCTGTGGGGTTGCATAATATTATAGTGTTAACAAAGTCCAGGAGCCATTGTGCAAGCATATTGATACTCACGTACGTTTCCCAGCCAAAAGAGGAATAATTAAAATTGCCCATGACTAGAATGTTTGATTGTAATTTGATTGACTCAAGTAGGTCCAAATTAGCATTGTGGGTATCTTGGTTCATTGAAGGAGGCCTATAGCTAATGATGATTTGAAGGGGGTCTTATCCAGAATTAGATGAACTTGGAGTAGCGCCACTGAGTTTTCCTGTCTAACCAGTCTAAAAGGTGTATTTATCTTTGATGAAGATAGATACTCCTACTCCCTTGATTCTCACACAATCATTTTGCGGTCTTAATGTGTGGAAGGCGCATTAGCCTTGCAAGCCCAGGGTACTGTCTGTGGCCCTGAACCAAGTTTCTTTGACTGCACAGATGTCAACATCCTCCAGGGAGAGGAGTGCTTCCCGAGAGTGCAGTCTCTGATTTAAACTCCTAGCATTTAGCAGCATAATCCTTAATTTATCTGTGAGTGATATTTTCACATAAAAAATTTTGTTCCTGAGAACTTGCCTAAAAAAGGTTCTATGGGGGGAGACAAGCACCTTAGCCAGTAATTGACAGCCTAGAGGTGACGAGTGAAGGCCATCTCTGGCAAAGCAGTGTGGTCTACCAACCATGTCATCACTGGCTGATAGGAAGTGGATCCCTTGAGAATGACACCAGAAACTAAGCCAATTTTTGAAGTCAGTCATTTTTTATTTATATTGTGGTATCATCCTAGGTGAGGATAGAATACTGCTCAAGCCAACGGGCATACCTGCCTTGGGCACATATTCAGAGAGCTCAGTCATGTCTGTCTTCATATAGTCCTGTGAAGGGGTCTATATCAGAAGGGCGAATGCTTACAATAGTGAACGCTCTTCTAGCAAACTTAAAAATGCAAAAACTTAAAATGTCGAAGGAACGGATCGAATGTACAGGGAAAATAAAGTGGGGGGGCTTCTCCACCCACACACCCCCGATGTGGGGGACTGTGCATCCTACACCCCCCAACTTAAATATACTAACTCCAAGATTGCACCACAGTGGAGAAAACAGCAAAGTCCGGAGAACGGCCCATCATTTTTTTTTCCCTGGGAAAAAAATCGATGTTCCGTGCCTTCAACATTTTCAGGTTTTGTGTTTTAAAGTTCGATAGAAGAGCACTTGCTATTTTAAGCATTCGCTCTTCTGATAGGAACCCCCTGTGAGGTACATCTCAATTCATTCAAACAACATGAACTATGATGTAGTAATAACGGTACTTGTTGTTGAGAGACTGGAGAGTATGCATGATCTGATGGATCCTGGCACCCGATAATCAGCTGATAGTAACCTTTATCCTGCCCTACCTGGTGAGTGGGACATTTGTGTGTGCCTCACAATAGAGTCACCTATGACTAACAAATTTGGTTTAGATGCGGTTTGCCTTAAGGGCTTATTTGGTGAGACAATGGTGTTTGTGATTTTATGTGTATTGAGTGCTGTAGATGCTGTATTAGGTGTAGCATGTTTGTGTTTGGAAGATCTCTGGTGTTTAGGTAGGTTTCTCCTCATATGATCATTTATGTGTTGAGTGCATGGTTTGTGTAGGAGGGGTAGTATGTTGCCTGATAACATTTTCAGTGTTACTACTCTGTGCATGAGAGAGCAAGATATCCAGATTCTTAGCATAAATTCATCTCTCACAAATTGTACTTGGGTGATTTAGGAGTAGAGGGTTGTAGGAGTATGAGGCAATTGCTACACTTCCTAAGTATACTCATGTCAATCAGGCTGGTAGGGGAAATAGAGGGTAACTGACTATCCATAATGGTAGGATAAATCCTGTTTTCACAGTAGGAAGAGAAAATGGAGGGATGAGGTATAAATGGTTACTCTAAAAGAGGTCTGCAGTAATGGGAGATTCTCTAACAGGTCTATACTAACAATGGGAGACTATGGAGAGAGTTTCCTGTAGAGGACTTAAACCAGAGAGATTTACTTATATGAAAGTACGCAAAGCCACATTTGTGCGAGAATTTTATAGCAGCAGGATGAAAGACTTTTTTAAACATAAAACCTCAGGCCAATCAGATAAGACACAAAAGCTATCGACTAGCAGATCCCACCTTGGATGGGTTAAACTTACCACCATGCTTCCAGCAGAGTGCAGAAAAAAAAACTCTCCCAATCTAAAACCAGTAGACTTGAGCTCAAGTGCAGTAGAAAATGCTTTATAACAGAAGTAAGAGTTCATGTAACAAAAGAAATCCTTGGAAATAAATTCACCAACCCTGAGAAATGTTCTCAACACACTGTGACACCGATGCACTGGACAAACAATCAAGGAGCCTCAGTCCTCACCAGACACCCGTGCACTGGCCCAGCAATCAAGGAGCCTCAATCCTCACCACCAACACCAGTGAGAGGCATCCATATAGGGAAATGATAATAAACACCAGTGAGAGGCATCCATATAGGGAAATGATAATAAATACACACACAGTAAAGTACAACTTCAATTAATGACACACAGAGATAACAGTCAGTCTGGGGCTGGTTTCTCCCTTTCTCTCCAGAACCCCAATAAGACTCCCCACTGGCACAGCTATAGGGTCCAGATCTCAGGCTAGTGGGCAAGCTAAAACCTCTATCATACCCTGTCTGTCAAACCAGTGCTTCATGTCCCTGCCCAAGTAGCTGACACACACACCCTTTGGGATCAGAGTTATATACAACCACACAGACACTCCTGGGGAAGGCTGGCACGGGTTCTCCAGCTGTGCCCCTTTTACCTAGACTATACAGTAGAAATCACTGCCACCACCCACTAATATTTATCAGCTAAAAAAGGCCCTTATGAAAGGGTATCCAATTATTACGGTGCAATATTATTATCCAAATGGTAAGAGCAACTGAACAGTCAAGGCTATTGGAGTGGCTTTGTACAATATCACTAAATATATGCAATGCACTCTTAGAGATTAAATTATCTCTACACAAAACAGTCACAGTTGAAATGTTTAAAAATATTTAATAATAAATAATAAAAACACAAGACAATGCTTCTTACTCTACAGTGCAAGTCAAGAGTTCAGAGATCATACAGAAATACTTAAAATAATACAGTAGAAAAGTTCTGACATCAATACAGAAAAAAGACTAATCTAATCTTCCTATTTCCTAGCTATTTCTAAGAGAAACACTAAAGTCTAAGATCCTACTTACATACAGACCCAGGCAGAGTGGTGAGTTGGATGTTCTCAAGTGAAAATGCCCAATGCCCTCATTAAGTCTGGCCTCAAAACAATAGGCAGAATGCCTCCCTCTAGAGATCGTGGCTCCATGTTTTAGATCAAAGAATTTAACAATGCTTGACTTATCAGCTTTGTTACAGCAGAGTGCACTGTTGTGACATTTTTGCAGTTCCACATCTAACAGCACTTTCTTCCATTTAAGAGAACAAGCCTGTGACTTATATTAATATTTACAAATAACAGAATTATCTACAAAATTCTATCTAGCTAGGCGGGCAGCCTTCACCTATCTTTACACATCTTCCCCCGGAGAGCCCAAGCAAGTTTTTCAAGTGACCCTTAAGAAATGTTGCTTGAGAGGGTTAGGTCTATCTGAGTATACCTTACCCCATTCCCTGCCTTGAGAACCCATCTGCACTGGCATTGCTAATCCCACTGCAGTGATGCACTGACATATCATATACTTGCAACCCTAGGCTTCGTCTTAGCAACTTGACATTTTTGCTGCTGGCTCTGTTTAACCCTGTGAGGGGATTGTGATCTGTCACTATAGTGAATTTTTTCCATACAGATAAGGCTGAAGTTTCTGCAGTGCCCACACTATGGCTAGACATTCTTTTTTCTACAGCTGCATAGCATTCCTCCCTGGGTTGGAGCGTACAACTGAGATAAACCACTGGGTGCTCTTCTCCCGCTGTAGAAATCTGGCTAAGTACAGCCCCCACCCCATGGTTTGAAGCATCCACCTTCAAAACAAATTCTTTTCTGTAATCTTCTTCAAAACAAATTCTTTGCTGTAATCTGGACTGGCTAACACAGGGGGTCCTCCCAAAGCTTCTTTAAGCTTCTGGAATGTCTGCTCACATGCTGGAGTCCACACTACCTTATCTGGCCTGTTTTTCCATGTCAGGTCTGTGAGGGGAGCAGCTATGGTACTATAACTAGTCTATAGTACCCTGCTGTCCCTAAGAATGCTCTCATCTGCTTTTTGGTAACAGGTGCAGGCCATGCCTGAATGGCTTCTACTTTGGAAGGTTCTAGCCTGATCTTACCACTCTCCACTCTATGTCCCAGGCAGAAGACCTCTGACATACCCACCTGACATTTGCTGGGCTTAATGGTCAACCCTGCCCTCTGTAATCTGCCCAGCACCTTCCTGACATGTTGAAGGTGCTCTTGCCAGGAATTGTTGTAGATGGCAATATCATCTAGGTAAGCAAGGGCAAACCCTCCTGCTCCTGCCAGGATATGATCTACCAGCCTCTGGAAAGTTGCTGGGGTATTTTTCATCCCACCAGGCATCTTTGTGAACTCATACAAGCCAAAAGGAGTCACAAAGGCTGACTTCACTCTAGCATTGGGAGTCAAGGGCACCTGCCAGTAACCCTTGGAATGATCAATAGTTGTAAGATACTTAGCCCCACCCAGCTTCCCTAGGGCCTCATCTGTCCTGGCATGGGGAAAGCATTTGACTCTGTGTGGCTATTTAATTTCCTGTAGTCCTCACAGAACCTGGTGCTGCCATCCTTCTTTGGCACCAGCACCACTGGGGAGGCCCAGGGACTGTTGGGCTCTTGAATTACCCCTAGTTCCAATATTTTCTGTATCTCCTCCCTCAGAGTCTGTTTGACTCTCTCAGGTACACTATAAGGGGCCAGCCTAATAGGCCTTTGGGTCCTGTATCCACCTGGTGCTGCACCATGTGGGTGCACCCTGGTTTCCCAGTGAACATGTCCCCAAACTCCTGTAACACTGCTCAGATTTCTCGAACCTGGGTAGGAGACAGCTGCTGGGACATTGCTACCCCTTCCACTGAGGTGTCAGTCCGAGCCTCACTGAGGAGATCAGTCGCCAGATCTCCCTCAGACTCCTCCTACAATCCACTGCAAATGCTCAGCACAAGGCCCTCCCTATCATGGTAAGGTTTCATCATGTTAACATGGTACACCTTGTGCTCTTGCCTCCTGCCTAGCAGTTCTACCATGTAGCTAACATCACTTACCTTTCTTACCACCTTATAGGGTACCTCCCAAGCTGCTTCCAGCTTGTTGTGTCTGAAAGGAATGAGAACCATTACCTGCTGCCCCACAGCATAATCTCTAGCTCAAGCATTCCTGTCATACCACACCTTTTTCTGTTGTTGGGCTTCTGCCAGGTTCTCCTGGGCCAAGCCCATGAGTTCCCTGAACCTTGTCCTGAGGTTTAGGACATATGCCGCAACAGACTCCTTGTGAGATTCACACTCACCATCCCACTAATCACAAATTAAATCTAGAGGTGCTCTCACCCTATGTCCATACAGCAACTCAAAGGGTGAAAAATCTGTGGATTCGTTCGATACCTAATGATACTGGTATGCAGTATATTAATGAACTATTAATTAAAGAGACCAATTTTTCCAAGGACAGAATCATATTGATAGATCAATTGTTAGAACTAGTATTATTTAATAACGCCTTCATGTTTGGTGGCATTAATTACTTACAGAAGTGGGGGGTTGCCATGGGCACCCCCTGCGCTAATACTTATGCCAACCTGGTAGTCTTGTGGTGGGAAAAGTTATACCTTTTCACGCATGAGAATTTTAAGCTCATTAAACTTTACAGGCATTTTGTGGACGACGTCATAATAATTTGGGAAGGCACCATGGAGTTATTTGAATCTTTCTTGCAGCATTTGAATACTACTAGTACGTTCTCACGTTTTACGCATGAAATTTCTGACCAAGAAGTTCATTTCTTGGATGTTACTCTTAGGTTTACAAAGGAAGGCACTTTGGAATCCACTCTATATAGGAAACCAACTTGGAAGAACTCTATGCTATGTTTTGATAGCATGCATCCCTGGCATACCTTTCAAGCCATAGTTAAGAGTCAATTCACCAGGATTAGGAGATTGTGTAGTAACACAGATGAATTGAACCAAGAAGCATGCTTCCTAGAGAAGTTATTTATTAGTAGAGGATACAATTCCACCATGGTCAGTAACATCAAATTTGAAATTTTGGGTGATATTATACCGATGAATAAGGACAACACAACTATGAAGTGTAGAAGAAACGATATAAGACCTTATAGGAAAGAGGATGCCACCAGCAACCATTTGAGTTATATCACTACATACACTAGTGATATTAGAAAGATTCAGCAGGTCATTTACAACAACTGGCACATTTTAACTATAGATTCTTGCACTAAGAAATTTATTAGTAAGTGTCCCACTTTCACCTATAAGAATAGTAGGAACCTGAAAAGAATTTTATGTGGTGATATACACATTAAAACAGAGGAAGATGACATTCCGACTCATAGCATTAACACCAAGGATTTTGGTACTTACCCATGTTATAGCTGTAATAGGTGCAGATACATAACCAAAACACAGTGTTTTAAACATCCTAACATTAATTATGTTTTTAAACCCAACTTCCGAGCAAGCTGCAATACTAGAAACTTGATATATTTAGCCACCTGTAATAAATGTGAGGTCTTCTATGTGGGGCTAACAAAGAGAAGACTACAGGAACGTATATACAATCATCTCTATGATATACGTAAAGCCATAGATAATAATGCGCTGGCTAAACATATTATGGAATTCTCCACTCATTCCTTTTCTTTTAGGGTTTTACAAATAGTGAAACAGAATGAAAGAGGGGGAGACAAAGAGAACTACTTGGCACTAATGGAGCTCAAATGGATACTCCGTTTGGGAGCACACATAGAGCCGGGTCTTAATAGTCAAGTGTCCATTAAACCCTTCTTAATATCTAGGAAGTAAATATTTAGGTTTTTGACACCTATGATAGATTTTATATGGTACAATTCAGTTTTAATGTTTATAAGCATTGTTTGTTTATTGCATGTTTTAAGTTCATTACTTATTATTATTATTTATTAGAAAAGGTTTTCATGCGTATATACATATTACAAATATATTTTTCGTTAGATTTATTTATCTTTATTTAATTAGATATGTAATTATTCATGCGTTTATATTTCACAATATTCACATACATATATTTGATTCATGGATGAATTTACTATATACTATATATTTAGAACAAACGAGTTAAAGAGCAGTTATATAATGTTACCTGAATTTATATGAAATTAATATGACATCTTTTGATGTATTTCACTAAGTTCACGTATATATTTATAACATCATGCTCAATAATCATTGGCAAGTTTTATAAGTTGCACAGTGATTTTTATATTTCAAATATGATTAAATTGGTTAATACTATTTGTCATTATATATCAGAGATGTACTTCATTTACCATCCGGTGAATTTTGATCTATATAAATTTATAAAATTCTTATTAATGAGTTTAATTTTCAATTAAGTGTTATTAATGTTTTAATTTATGCATACATTTTCATTTTATTTATTGGTTACAATAATACTACAGACATTTATATAAGAACACGTGTAGATGTTCTTCGAAAATATAAAAGTATATAGTAGCCCAAGATCTGAGTTCATAAATGCATTCAAATGTTTAAATGTTTTTAATGTTTTTAGCATAGTTTAAAGTTAATTGATTAATGAGCAGACTTTCCCGCCTTGAGCGGTTGTATATAATCTCTGAACAGGTCTATGTGATTTATCTGATGGGCGTGGATGGACCACGCTGGCGCTCATTTTACTTCCAATAAACTATTTTGTATCCTGAGAATTGCCAACATGTCTTGTTCCTGTTACAGCAGCTTTTCGTGATTATTGGATGTTTTTTATGTGGTTGGTACTGTACTTCATCTACACAGACCTTCCACTGAGGTGTCAGTCCGAGCCTCACTGAGGAGATCAGTCGCCAGATCTCCCTCAGACTCCTCCTACAATCCACTGCAAATGCTCAGCACAAGGCCCTCCCTATCATGGTAAGGTTTCATCATGTTAACATGGTACACCTTGTGCTCTTGCCTCCTGCCTAGCAGTTCTACCATGTAGCTAACATCACTTACCTTTCTTACCACCTTATAGGGTACCTCCCAAGCTGCTTCCAGCTTGTTGTGTCTGAAAGGAATGAGAACCATTACCTGCTGCCCCACAGCATAATCTCTAGCTCAAGCATTCCTGTCATACCACACCTTTATCTGTTGTTGGGCTTCTGCCAGGTTCTCCTGGGCCAAGCCCATGAGTTCCCTGAACCTTGTCCTGAGGTTTAGGACATATGCCACAACAGACTCCTTGTGAGATCCACACTCACCCTCCCACTAATCACAAATTAAATCTAGAGGTGCTCTCACCCTATGTCCATACAGCAACTCAAAGGGTGAAAATCTGTGGATTCCTGGAGAACCTCTTTGTAAGCAAACAGATGGGGCAAATATTTGTCCTGCTCCCTCTTAAACTGGTCTGCAAATGCCCATAGCATAGATTTGATTGTAGAGTTTAACCTCTCAACAAGACCATTAGTCTTTTGGGGGTGGTCTTCAGGTACTTCACCCGCAGGACTTCCACAGACAGGCCAGCAGGTCTGACATGAAGTTGGCACCTTTGTCAGTTAGTATTTCTTTTGCTGAAAATCTCTAACAAAGCATTTGCCACCTTTTCTGTCTCAATGGAGGACAGAGCCACTACCTCAGGGTATCTTGTAGCATAATCTATTACCACTAGGATATACTTTTTCCCTGTGGAACTTGGGGTACTCAGGGGCCCCACAATATCCATAGCTACCCTCTGAAATGGCTCCTCAATCACAGGCAAAGGCATCAAAGGAGCTCCCGCTTTGTCTACTGCCTTGCCTACTTTTTGGCAGTGCTCACAGGTCCTGCAAAGGGAATATCATGGGCTATGGCTAGAAGTGCCAGATGGTAGGCTCTAGGCACTACCAACTGCTGTACACTCTCACCTTCTAGCCCTCCCTCAGGGGTTCACTGTCTATACAGTAACCCTTTGTCCCAGTATACAGATTCCCGCTTCCCTTGAGAATCAGGTTCCTCACTAGCTACCTGCCTCAGTCCTTGTAATGTAGGGTCTGAGAGCTGAGCCTGTCTCAACTCTCTCTTTGTAACACTTTCCAGCTCCCCTTCCACAGGAAGTCTGGCATCCTCTGACAGTGGTGCCTCACTGTCAGCCTAGGTACTACTACTCATCTCTACATTTGCAGTCACTCTGTCCAAGGGAACATCAGTACCCACAAGCAGCTGTGGTACACCTTCAGTCTCACTGCTACAGCGTAGCTTCCTCCCTGAAGTAACCACCTCACCAGTCCTGAGTGAAAGTATGTGGTCTGTCTGGGTCTCTTCCAGGCTACCAGACACACATGCTTGTCTCCAAGCCTGACTGTGTGTAACTGCATGAGCGCATGGTACTGCCTCATCAAAATCCTTCCCTATCAGGAGATATGCAGGATGGTAGTTCGGTAGTCCTCTTGTCTCAAGACAACCCACTATTGGCATTCTGTCTTCCCATTACTGGCTCCCTTACCTTTTGTTAACCATTCCTCCATGGATGTCTGTATGCTACATGGCCCCACTGGTTGCATTCAAAATATTCAACCCTAGGTCCTGGATGCGTACCTGGACTAGTGGCTTCCCCTGCTACTGGCAGATTCAGTTGGGGCAGTCTGTGTTGCCCCCCATGGGTTCCTTTAGACACATGAGCAGTACGGGGGTCCCTTTCCTGTGCAGGGAAGCCCTGCTTGCTAGGTATAGGTCTCCCTTCTTCCCCAACTCATCTGAAGTATCACATTGTCTATCAGCTAACCAGATCTTCATGTCCTCAGGCAAAGTACTAAGGGCTTGTTCCCTCACCAAAAGGTCTGCCAGCCCTTTAGAAGTGGTGACCTGACATCCACTCACCCACCTATGAAAGTAAGTGCTCAGTTGAGCAACATATTCACAAACAATTTCATCTACCTTACATCTATGCTCACAAAACTTTTTCCTATACGTTTCAGGTGTTAGCTTAAAAAAATTCTAACAAACAGTTCTTAACAGTAGTATAATTAAAACAGTCAATGTCAGACATTTTAGAAACCACAGTAATAGCTTTACCATAGAGTAAGGGGGTCAGGAACCATACACAAAGCCTCTGGTCAACACCATACTGTTTAAATACCCTCTCACACATATGAATGAAACTATCAAAATTATTCCCCTCTTTAAATTTTGGAAGAAATTTACTGACCTTTTGTGCTTCTGGGGTCCAGTTACTCCCTTACCCATTACCTCCAGGACTCTGGCAAAGAGTCAGCATCTCCTTCTCATGCTGCCTCTGCCTTTCCTTTTCCTCAGCTTCCAGGCATAGCAGTTTCTCATTCTCTTCAGCCTGCAACCGTTGCAGTTTCTCATTGTCCTCACTCTCTAGATGTCCTATTCTGTCAACTGCTTCTATTTCCAAACTCCTGGCCTCCAACTCAAGTCTCTTTAGCTCAAGATGGATTTTTAATTCCTCTGCAGAAAGGCTGAGCTGTCCAATTCTCTGAGTGTGGTACATCTCCAGTGACAGTCTGATTGTCCTCCTGGATGCTGTTTTCTGATGCAGCTGTGACCAAAGCTGCAATCATGTCTGCCTTACTCAGGTTTTGATTCAACAGTCCCCTAGCCTGGCACAGCTCAGCCAGCTGGCTCCTTGTCAGCTTTCCGTACTCCTCTGCTGACATGCTTGCCTGTTCTCCCTGACTAACTAAGCTAACAAAAGAAATAAAACTGAGCTGATCTGAACTCAGAGTATTCACTGCATGGCTGACTTAGAGTACAAAAACACCTTCAGTGATCACTGTACACAAGCTACAGGAATTCACACCACCCACACCACTACAAGCCAATTAGTATTTGCCAACCAATTAATATGTGGTGTGGATATCCCACCACTGCCAAACAATTAATATGTGACTCCCGTGCACTGGCCCCGCAATCAAAGTACCTCAATCCTCACCACCAACGCCAGTGAGGGGTGTCCATGTAGGGGAAAGTTAATAAATACACACACAGTAAAGTACAAATTTCCTTAAGGGCACACAGAGATCACAGTCTGGAGCTGGTTTCTCCTTTTTCTCCAGATACCCGATAAGACTCACCACTGGCACAGCTATAGGGTCCAGATCTCACCCTAGTGGGTAAGCTAAAACCTCCAGCACCCTCTCTGTCCAACTAGTGCTTCATGTCCCTGCCCAAGTAGCTGACATACACATACTTTGAAATAAGAGTTATAGACAACCACACAGACACTCCTGGGGAAGGCTGGCACAGGTTCTCCAGCTGGGCCCATTTTACCCAGACTATACGGTAGAAAACACTGCCACCATCCACTAATATTTATCAGCTACCAAAAGGCCCTTATGAAAGGGCATCCAATTATTACTGTGCAATGTTATTATCCAAATGGTAAGTGCAACTGCACAGTCAAGGCTATTGGAGTGGCTTTGTACAATATCACTAAATACATGCAGTGTACTCTTAGAGATTAAATTATTTCTACATAAAACAGCCACAGCTGAAAGGTTTAAAATATGTAATAATAAAAACACAAGACAATACTTCTTACTACACAGTGCTAGTCAAGAGTTCAGAGATCACAGAGAAATGCTTAAAATAATACAGTAGAAAAGTTCTGACATCAATACAGAAAAAAAACTAATCTAATCTTCCTAGTTCCTAGCTATTTCTAACAGAAACACTAAAGTCTAAGATCCTACTTACATACAAACACAGGCAGAGTGGTGAGCTGGATGTTCTCAACGCAAATGCTCAATGACCTCATTCTTTCTGTCCTTATTATATTGATAACACAGTACCACTGATTCATTTCAGATTACATCATTTCTTTCTGGTTCCCAGGCTAACAGAAACTCAGAGTTAAATAGCCCTATTGATCTTGCAGCTGTTCAGGAAGCCAGAGCAATTAAAGAAATTATACATGTAAATTCTAGCCATTAACTCTGGCCTCAAAACAATAGGCAGAATGCCTCCCTCTAGACATCTCGGCTCCGAGTTTTAGAACAAAGAATGTCACAATGCTTGACTTATCAGCTTTGTTACAGCAGAGTGCACAGTTGTTACAGGTTTGCAGTTCCACATCTAACAGCATTTTTTTCCATTTAAGAGAACAAGCCTGTGGCTTACATTAATATTTACAAATGACAGAATTATCTACAAAAGTCTATCTAGCTAGGCTGGCAGCCTTCACCTATCTTCACACACACAAAAACTTTGCAAAACAGAACAAGTGTAGGCTGAAAATCAGTGATAAATTCAAGAAAATAAATAAATGCAGCACAGAATTTTCAAACATCACTGAAACATTTACAGCAACTGCAATAAAATATGCTTATATCAGCTTTGTATTTCCAGATTGTTTTAGAAGCAATCAAGGCAAGGCAACAAGGAAGCTTTGAATAAGTGAGCACAGTATTACAAAATGTAATTCTTTGATACCAGCAGGATGAAAGACTTTTCTAAAGTTAAACCTTCATGCCTACAAGATAAAAACACAAAACCAGTGGAGCTATAGTCCCCACCTTTGGTGGGTTGAATTAAACATACTGCTCCCTCCGGAGTGCAAAAAAAACCCTCAATGTAAAACCAGCTGGCTTTGAGCTCAAGTGCAGTAACAAATGCTTTATAATAGAAGTAAGAGGTCCTGAATATCAAGAATCCTTGGAAATAAGTTCACTAACTCTGAGAAATGTTCACAGTACACAAAGACATTGCAAAACAGATGGAGTTTCTTTAACAAGTGCATTTCCCATCACAGTTGGGTACCTCAAGGATCAACTCTAGAGACATTTCTTTTCAACATCTTTATTAAAAATGAAAATGTGTAACAGCAAACACCATATCATCTTTATTAAAAACTTCATGCCACCTCCAAAGACGCAACCTTAGTCCAATATGTTGAGGATGCTACACTAATCTCCTCAGTATCTACACTACAGGACCTGCAGGATATCACAGAGCAGACATTCCTTTCCAGAGATCCTGGCTGTCGAAATCAGACCTACTTTTAAATGCATAAAAGACCAAATTAATGTTCCTTACCCAAAACAATACTGAGAACTAAAGCAAACATTCTATATTTTACCAGCAAACCACATAAAAAATTAAAACCATCTCCTAGACCAAACTGCTAGGAGTCTTACTCAATAATAATTTCAGATATGAGCCACACATACTTCAAGCTATAAAGAAAACTCACAGAAAGTTAGGCTCATCTACAAGGCCCCAAAATTATTCACAGACAGCATCAGAAGACCAATAGCTCATCCCTATCTACTCGCCTCCTTCTTGTATGCAGCATCTATTTTTACAAATCTAAACATTACCCTTAGAACAAAACAGGACTCATATTATTAATAAGTAGTAAAATTTGCTGTAAATACCACCCAACCAACACATCAATGTAAAGTAGTAAAGGACCTAAACTGACTGGAACTTCCACAGTACCTGTCCAACTCCTAATACAGTACAGAGAAATACCCATCTCTTGAAAATTAATATTTATATATTAACGCACAAAACCTGTGGTCCAACAATAAATCCCTCCTGGTTATATCTAAATCCAAAAACTCTGCTGGTGATCCCCTGTACTCCCACCATATCACCAAGCTCTGGAACGCTATGCCAATTCACGTTAAATACACAGATAGTAAAAATAGTTTTAAACAAATAATAAAACAACACGTAAACAATAACTGGCTATGTTCTTGCAATACTCCTGGTCATTGCCAGTAAATACCCAAACACTCCAGAACAATCTTTTACCTAACCCTCCGTTCTCCCTTTGCATACTCTCACACAGCCAAAAGTACCCCTTACTTCTGTTACACTATACTCTCTCACAGCATCACCATCGGCCTACTTTCCCTGACTCCTATCAGACTGCCATATATTTCTATAACTAATAACATTACCACACACATGGGTATCACTACCTCCATACCAACTCCATTAAATATACAACCTTCTCATGTCTCCTATATTCAGAAATACTTTCCATGTCTTAACTCCTATTTCTTTATATTCTCAATGATTTTGAATCAAACCATGTTTCTGAAACTATACTTTTACAATTTCTGTATTTACTACATCTGTTGCCTACATACAATTAACCTTCCTACATCTATAAATTATGTCTAATCGCTGCCTCTCACTGTTTTATTCATGTGTGAATTACAACTTTCATTACTGTATAACCAAATGAATTTTTGTAAAAGTGATAATGCCACAACTTCATTTGTATATACAACTTTCTCTCGTTGTTATAGCATGTAAGTATATTTCTGTATATGTATATATATATATATATATATATATATATATATATATATAAAATAAAATAGAAGTTTATTTAATCCACATAGATAAGCGCTTTCGTCATACAGACTTCAACAGATCTACAAAATTAATTTAAAATCCTTGCTTTTTATAGGAAATCCTTTAAACATGTGACAACACATCTAATGAATATTCATTAGGTCAATCCAAATACCTTATATATGTTTAAAATTCATAAAAAAACTGTTTTATATTATACATTTTCAAATAAAACAGAATTCCATATTCCTTAATGTTAATATATACATTAAAAAGTATATAAAAGTATGTGAAAATATATATTCAAAGCATATTGGCTCTATACTTGAGTTCAGGTTTGATACTTATAGCCTCATTCAAACCTGGAAAAAATGTTGCATTCAGTTTGAATTGCCATTTAGATTCTGCTTGAAGTAATTTATTTTTCCAATCTCCCCCTCTTGGATCCATCTTAACTATCTCTAGGATCCCAAAAATAAAACTATGTGTGGGGTTAGTTATAATATGCTTACTAAGAGCATTTTTTCTTCCTTTTTTGAAATACAGTAGCAATGCTCATAAATTCTACGATTTAATTTTCTCTCTGTTTTTCCTATGTAGAAACAAGTGCAGCCTTTACACGTAGCCAAATATACTAATCCCTTAGATGTACAGGAACCATACATTAATTTAATAGGTATGTCATAAGGTGCCAGTAAGAACTGTGCCTTTTCATTAATATATGAGCATTGTTCACAGCATCCGCATTTATGCGTCCCAAACCTAGTGCCACTCAAGTGTGTTGTCTTATTATCTAACATGAACTTTAAATTTTTGTCTACTTTATAAGTAAACATGGGTTCAGAACCTATATATTTATAAATATCCTGATTACATTTAAGCATGGACCAATTTTTTGATATAATCTTCTTAACTTCTTTAGCCGTTTCCCCATAAGTTATGAACATGGATTGGGAAAAATCTTGAATTTCCTTAGGTCTCATATTTTCTTCCTCAGTCCCAACACCTAATAATGCCATGTATTTAACATTCCATAAGGCCAAAACTTCATCCCTGATATTATTTACAAAAACTAAAGGGTACCCCCTCTCCACAAACATATTAGTTACCTTATTAATTTCTCTTTCCACTAAATCTATCCTTGAACACATTCTAACCACCCTCACCATCTGACCCTTGACAATATTTCTTTTTACATGTGGAGGATGGTTGCTAGAATATTCCAGGTAATCATTGGAGAAGGTAGAGTTTCTAAAAATACTAGAGAAAAAATTATTGTTAACATAATCCTTTGCTATATTCACATCTAAATAGTTTATACCATCCTGATTACCATTCCCTGTAAATTTGAAGTAAGAGCATATATTATTAATGTAAGTTAAAAAAGCGTCAAAAGAATTTTCATCTTTCCATAAAATAAATAAATCATCTAAAAATCTAAAATATTTGACCCATTCACCATTAAATGGGGATGTAAAAATATATTGTTTTTCCCATTCATGCAGCATTAAATTTGCAAAAATAGGGGCGCAGCTGTTACCCATCGCCACCCCTTGTATCTGTTTATAATATTCACCTTCAAATGTAAAAAAATTATTTTTTAAAATAATTTCCATCAAATCATTAATAAAATTTAACATTTTGCCCCCTAAATTACTACGTCTGATTAAAACATCACTAAAAAACTGCAAACCTATTTCATGAGGTATGGAAGTAAATAAATCAATAACATCTACAGTAGAAAAATAACAATCTTTATCAAAAGAGTCATTATTAAATTGTCTTAAAAAATCCCATGAATCCTTTAAAATATATTCTATAGGAACTATTGAATTCTTTACTATACGGTCAATAAAAATCCCCAATGAATTTGTTATACTATTCCTACCGGATATAATTAACCTATAAGGTGGATCCCTTATATTTTTATGAGTTTTAGGTATCCCAAAACATACTGGTATTGTGGGATACTCAACATTTAAAAAATTATACAATTCCTCATTTATAACACCTTGTAACAAGGCATCTTCTAAAAAATATTTAATCTTACTATAACTAATATTTATCTCATTTTTAGAAATTGTTTCATACTTATCTGAATCCTTAAGTATACCAATAATTTTATTATTATAATCCACTTTGTTAATAATAGCCATACCTCCGCCTTTGTCCGGTCTCATAAACCTCACTTCCTCATTATTCCTAAGTTCTTGTAATAATTCATTTTCATCCTTAGTTAAATTATGCTTTCTATAAGGATAATCATGTAATTTTTTAAAAATCTCTTGTTCAGTAACTTTCTCAAACGTATGTATTAAGGGTAGAAGAGGGGGGTTCCAACAACTTTTTTTTATAAATAATAGAGTTGGAATTTTCAAACTCTTTCTGATTGTCCTTAAATATACATTTAAAATTTAATTTCCTATTAAATAATCTAAAATCTGTTAAAATTCTGCTAATATCCACTCTTCTAGATGGTACAAATTTGAGTCCTTTCATTAAAAGGTGAAACAAATTCTTAGTAATAAGAAATGCTGCATAATTAAATAGTTTAAAACTTTTATACACAAAAATTATATCATCAGATGTCTTTATATCATCCAAATTCCCATTCTTTATTTCTCCATGCAACTTATCACCATCATTGTTCCCTTTAGTTAATGGTAACTGTTTTTTCTCCGATAGGATGTGTTTGTATATTTGGGCCTTACTGCCCCATCCCCTCTTGGACCTAAAAAAACATTTTCTTGTCGATTTCCATTCCTATTCATTAATCTTTCTGATCTCCTTAATTGTGGAAATTCAGAATCATAATTATTTCCCCTATTACTAAAATTACTATTTTCCCTATCTTCCTGTGTGGGGCTGAGATACCCATTTCCATCAGTTCCATAATAGGCCTTAGGAAAGACATATGCTTTATCATTTTTATACTCAAATTCATCACGTAAAAGCTTTTTCTTTTTTCTGATAATGTTATTATTTAATTCACTTTCCACTTTGTCAAAAATTATATTATATCTATATGCAAACTGATTAAAAACAGCATCATCCATAATACTATTATTTAATACATCCACTTCACTTAATAATGCATCAATCTTTTTATTATTTATATTAATTATAAACTCCATTAATTCAAATCCATGCCGGTCAAATATTGATAATAAATCTTTACATTCAGGGTCTGTTTTTTTCAGCCCATTTGGGAATTTAAACATTCTTAGCCCCTTAGGGACCCTTTTACAATGTATACATTCATTTAAATATGAGTTATCACACTGTAATGCTCTTATTTTGTTCATTTTACTTTCAAGTGCTACTAACCTAGAGTCCATACTGTTTTTTTCTTTTGCTGGAGCATTACTGCCAAAAAAGGAATGTGCACGACTAGACCATTCTCTTAGTCTGTCCCCAGATATATCTATATTTCCATAGTTCGTTTTAGTGTTCATCCCCATGGTATTAGGTCTGTTTTCTATCTGGATACCATTATTGTCCTTGTTAGAACTTAAATCGGCTCTAAATAACGCTCCTGACCCTCCACGTTGTTGTACACCATCAGGAACGCGTGTTTCAACTGCCGTTGTTGCTCCATTATGTAAAACCGGAAGTGCTGTTCTGTTTTGCTTCCCCTGAGCCCCAGAAGCTCCGTTTTCACTCTCACAGTTCCGTTTTTGCAGCTGTAACACAGAATCCTGCAAAACGGAAACCTTTTCCGTTAAAGCTACGATAAGGTCAAACAAATTGTCATTGTTATTACCAGATTTCTGCCCACATGGGAAATCTGAGAAAACGAGTTCTTCCTTGAAAACGGGAGATAAATCATTGCTCTCCATCCTGAACCAAGCTGTAGTGTCTAGTAGGTGAGGCAAAGCAACCAAACACGAAAAAAAAAAAAAGCCACCAGCAGTTTAAAAACCAGGAAATTATAAATCATAATATCAGGGATGAAGTTTTGGCCTTATGGAATGTTAAATACATGGCATTATTAGGTGTTGGGACTGAGGAAGAAAATATGAGACCTAAGGAAATTCAAGATTTTTCCCAATCCATGTTCATAACTTATGGGGAAACGGCTAAAGAAGTTAAGAAGATTATATCAAAAAATTGGTCCATGCTTAAATGTAATCAGGATATTTATAAATATATAGGTTCTGAACTCATGTTTACTTATAAAGTAGACAAAAATTTAAAGTTCATGTTAGATAATAAGACAACACACTTGAGTGGCACTAGGTTTGGGACGCATAAATGCGGATGCTGTGAACAATGCTCATATATTAATGAAAAGGCACAGTTCTTATTGGCACCTTATGACATACCTTTTAAATTAATGTATGGTTCCTGTACATCTAAGGGATTAGTATATTTGGCTACGTGTAAAGGCTGCACTTGTTTCTACATAGGAAAAACAGAGAGAAAATTAAATCGTAGAATTTATGAGCATTGGGACTGTATTTCAAAAAAGGAAGAAAAAAATGCTCTTAGTAAGCATATTATAACTAACCCCACACATAGTTTTATTTTTGGGATCCTAGAGATAGTTAAGATGGATCCAAGAGGGGGAGATTGGAAAAATAAATTACTTCAAGCAAAATCTAAATGGCAATTCAAACTGAATGCAACATTTTTTCCAGGTTTGAATGAGGCTATAAGTATCAAACCTGAACTCAAGTATAGAGCCAATATGCTTTGAATATATATTTTCACATACTTTTATATACTTTTTAATGTATATATTAACATTAAGGAATATGGAATTCTGTTTTATTTGAAAATGTATAATATAAAACAGTTTTTTTATGAATTTTAAACATATATAAGGTATTTGGATTGACCTAATGAATATTCATTAGATGTATTGTCACATGTTTAAAGGATTTCCTATAAAAAGCAAGGATTTTAAATTAATTTTGTAGATCTGTTGAAGTCTGTATGACGAAAGCTCTTATCTATGTGGATTAAATAAACTTCTATTTTATTTTCTGTGGACTAGTTATTGGCGTTCAGCAGTGCATTTGGTTCCTGGTTTTTAAACTGCTGGTGGCTTTTTTTTTTTTTTTTTTTTTTTTTCGTGTTTGGTTGCTTTGCCTCGCCTACTAGACACTACAGCTTGGTTCAGGATGGAGAGCAATGATTTATCTCCCGTTTTCGATGAAGAACTCGTTTTCTCAGATTTCCCATGTGGGCAGAAATCTGGTAATAACAATGACAATTTGTTTGACCTTATCGTAGCTTTAACGGAAAAGGTTTCCGTTTTGCAGGATTCTGTGTTACAGCTGCAAAAACGGAACTGTGAGAGTGAAAATGGAGCTTCTGGGGCTCAGGGGAAGCAAAACGGAACAGCACTTCCGGTTTTACGTAATGGAGCAACAACGGCAGTTGAAACACGCGTTCCTGATGGTGTACAACAATGTGGAGGGTCAGGAGCGTTATTTAGAGCCGATTTAAGTTCTAACAAGGACAATAATGGTATCCAGATAGAAAACGGACCTAATACCATGGGGATGAACACTAAAACGAACTATGGAAATATAGATATATCTGGGGACAGACTAAGAGAATGGTCTAGTCGTGCACATTCCTTTTTTGGCAGTAATGCTCCAGCAAAAGAAAAAAACAGTATGGACTCTAGGTTAGTAGCACTTGAAAGTAAAATGAACAAAATAAGAGCATTACAGTGTGATAACTCATATTTAAATGAATGTATACATTGTAAAAGGGTCCCTAAGGGGCTAAGAATGTTTAAATTCCCAAATGGGCTGAAAAAAACAGACCCTGAATGTAAAGATTTATTATCAATGTTTGACCGGCATGGATTTGAATTAATGGAGTTTATAATTAATATAAATAATAAAAAGATTGATGCATTATTAAGTGAAGTGGATGTATTAAATAATAGTATTATGGATGATGCTGTTTTTAATCAGTTTGCATATAGATATAATATAATTTTTGACAAAGTGGAAAGTGAATTAAATAATAACATTATCAGAAAAAAGAAAAAGCTTTTACGTGATGAATTTGAGTATAAAAATGATAAAGCATATGTCTTTCCTAAGGCCTATTATGGAACTGATGGAAATGGGTATCTCAGCCCCACACAGGAAGATAGGGAAAATAGTAATTTTAGTAATAGGGGAAATAATTATGATTCTGAATTTCCACAATTAAGGAGATCAGAAAGATTAATGAACAGGAATGGAAATCGACAAGAAAATGTTTTTTAGGTCCAAGAGGGGATGGGGCAGTAAGGCCCAAATATACAAACACATCCTATCGGAGAAAAAACAGTTACCATTAACTAAAGGGAACAATGATGGTGATAAGTTGCATGGAGAAATAAAGAATGGGAATTTGGATGATATAAAGACGTCTGATTATATAATTTTTGTGTATAAAAGTTTTAAAATATTTAATTATGCAGCATTTCCTATTACTAAGAATTTGTTTCACCTTTTAATGAAAGGACTCAAATTTGTACCATCTAGAAGAGTGGATATTAGCAGAATTTTAACAGATTTTAGATTATTTAATAGGAAATTAAATTTTAAATGTATATTTAAGGACAATCAGAAAGAGTTTGAAAATTCCAACTCTATTATTTATAAAAAAAGTTGTTGGAACCCCCCTCTTCTACCCTTAATACATACGTTTGAGAAAGTTACTGAACAAGAGATTTTTAAAAAATTACATGATTATCCTTATAGAAAGCATAATTTAACTAAGGATGAAAATGAATTATTACAAGAACTTAGGAATAATGAGGAAGTGAGGTTTATGAGACCGGACAAAGGCGGAGGTATGGCTATTATTAACAAAGTGGATTATAATAATAAAATTACTGGTATACTTAAGGATTCAGATAAGTATGAAACAATTTCTAAAAATGAGATAAATATTAGTTATAGTAAGATTAAATATTTTTTAGAAGATGCCTTGTTACAAGGTGTTATAAATGAGGAATTGTATAATTTTTTAAATGTTGAGTATCCCACAATACCAGTATGTTTTGGGATACCTAAAACTCATAAAAATATAAGGGATCCACCTTATAGGTTAATTATATCCGGTAGGAATAGTATAACAAATTCATTGGGGATTTTTATTGACCGTATAGTAAAGAATTCAATAGTTCCTATAGAATATATTTTAAAGGATTCATGGGATTTTTTAAGACAATTTAATAATGACTCTTTTGATAAAGATTGTTATTTTTCTACTGTAGATGTTATTGATTTATTTACTTCCATACCTCATGAAATAGGTTTGCAGTTTTTTAGTGATGTTTTAATCAGACGTAGTAATTTAGGGGGAAAAATGTTAAATTTTATTAATGATTTGATGGAAATTATTTTAAAAAATAATTTTTTTACATTTGAAGGTGAATATTATAAACAGATACAAGGGGTGGCGATGGGTAACAGCTGTGCCCCTATTTTTGCAAATTTAATGCTGCATGAATGAGAAAAACAATATATTTTTACATCCCCATTTAATGGTGAATGGGTCAAATATTTTAGATTTTTAGATGATTTATTTATTTTATGGAAAGATGAATATTCTTTTGACGCCTTTTTAGCTTATATTAATAATATATGCTCTTACTTCAAATTTACAGGGAATGGTAATCAGGATGGTATAAACTATTTAGATGTGAATATAGCAAAGGATTATGTTAACAATAATTTTTTCTCTAGTATTTTTAGAAACTCTACCTTCTCCAATGATTACCTGGAATATTCTAGCAACCATCCTCCACATGTAAAAAGAAATATTGTCAAGGGTCAGATGGTGAGGGTGGTTAGAATGTGTTCAAGGATAGATTTAGTGGAAAGAGAAATTAATAAGGTAACTAATGTGTTTGTGGAGAGGGGGTACCCTTTAGTTTTTGTAAATAATATCAGGGATGAAGTTTTGGCCTTATGGAATGTTAAATACATGGCATTATTAGGTGTTGGGACTGAGGAAGAAAATATGAGACCTAAGGAAATTCGAGATTTTTCCCAATCCATGTTCATAACTTATGGGGAAACGGCTAAAGAAGTTAAGAAGATTATATCAAAAAATTGGTCCATGCTTAAATGTAATCAGGATATTTATAAATATATAGGTTCTGAACCCATGTTTACTTATAAAGTAGACAAAAATTTAAAGTTCATGTTAGATAATAAGACAACACACTTGAGTGGCACTAGGTTTGGGACGCATAAATGCGGATGCTGTGAACAATGCTCATATATTAATGAAAAGGCACAGTTCTTACTGGCACCTTATGACATACCTATTAAATTAATGTATGGTTCCTGTACATCTAAGGGATTAGTATATTTGGCTACGTGTAAAGGCTGCACTTGTTTCTACATAGGAAAAACAGAGAGAAAATTAAATCGTAGAATTTATGAGCATTGCTACTGTATTTCAAAAAGGAAGAAAAAAATGCTCTTAGTAAGCATATTATAACTAACCCCACACATAGTTTTATTTTTGGGATCCTAGAGATAGTTAAGATGGATCCAAGAGGGGGAGATTGGAAAAATAAATTACTTCAAGCAGAATCTAAATGGCAATTCAAACTGAATGCAACATTTTTTCCAGGTTTGAATGAGGCTATAAGTATCAAACCTGAACTCGAGTATAGAGCCAATATGCTTTGAATATATATTTTCACATACTTTTATATACTTTTTAATGTATATATTAACATTAAGGAATATGGAATTCTGTTTTATTTGAAAATGTATAATATAAAACAGTTTTTTTATGAATTTTAAAAATATATAAGGTATTTGGATTGACCTAATGAATATTCATTAGATGTGTTGTCACATGTTTAAAGGATTTCCTATAAAAAGCAAGGATTTTAAATTAATTTTGTAGATCTGTTGAAGTCTGTATGACGAAAGCGCTTATCTATGTGGATTAAATAAACTTCTATTTTATTTTCTGTGGACTAGTTATTGGCATTCAGCAGTGCATTTGGTTCCTGGTTTTTAAACTGCTGGTGGCTTTTTTTTTTTTTTTTTTTTTTCGTATATAGATATATATATATATATATATATATATATATATATATACACATATTAAATATATGGGTCCACTTTTTTTAATTTCGAAATGCCATAATGTCTCGACATTATGAAATTTCGAAATCAAAAAGTGAATAGAAAAAAAAAACAGCCCCACTGCACCCCCACACCCCTGCACCTTAAATATACTAACTCCGAGATCAGGCTACAGTGAAGAGAATGGTAATGTTCCCATATCACACTGTCTAGAGATCCCCATTATTGTTCTCTTCTCTGTAGAGCAATCTCGGAGTTAATATATTTAAGGTGCAGGGGGTCCTGCAAAAACATAGTTTTACATGTTTTTATTTATTTATTTATTTGTATTAATTTTGAGATTACAAGATCTCAAGGTTCTCGGTTCAATGTATAGAACTTCGGGATTCTGTAATTTCGAAATTAAAAAGTGGACCCAAATATATATATATATATATATATATATATATATATATATATATATATATATATATATATATATATATATATAAATACCAATAGATGATTATGTGTACATATATATATATATATATATATATATATATATAAATACCTATAGATGTATATATATATATATATATATATATATATATATATATATATATATATGTGGTTTCACTTCATAATCTCAAATTGTTGAAATCTCGAATTTCAGCATTTCGAGACCATGAAGCTGAAACCATCACAACGCCGACACTCACAAAGTTGAAACCAAAACACTGAACACAAAGCACACACCACACATAAACCACAACACCCACACCACAAAACATATAAACACACCAAAACACCATGCAGGCACACACCTACAATCCAGAAATGCAGGGGCGCAAGCCCTCCTGCACCCCCACACCCCCTACTTATATATACCAACTCTGAGATCGCACAAACAGAAAAAAGAAAACAATCACACACACACATTCTACAGTCCCTCTCACACACACACACACACACACACACACACACACACACACACACACACACACACACACACACACAGACACCAACACATCCAACACTCACATCTCGACGTATACCTCCGTAACCTAACCCACACGTACAAGTCAGAAAAACGCTCACATACACTAACTTACCTGACATTCTGAACATCATCTCAAACAGACACTTCACATAACATACCAGAAATGCATAAGCGCAGATTCCAGATATTCGAATTCGCTCTTGTGCACTTTCGGCGTTCTGAAGTTTCAGCTTCATGTTCTCTAAATACTGGAATTCGAGATTTCAGCAATTCAAGATTATGAAGTGAAATCATATCTATATATATATATATATATATATATATAGAGAGAGAGAGAGAGAGAGAGAGAGAGATATTATTTAGATATAGATATGCCTGACTTGATATTGTAAGAGGATGATTTCACTTAATATTATAAAGGTGTCTGTAAAACCTCAATGGAATTTTTTTCCCCAGGCCACTGCAGAAAAAAGGGTTCATCACAGTCAGACTTTCCTAATACACAAGATATAAATAAATATAAAGAAAGTCTGATGTCCATAATCTTATGGAGAGTTCAACATATTCCAAATAACATCCAAACCAAAGGGTGAAAAGGTCATACAGATAAAAATTTTATTAAAAACTACAAAGAAAGATCCAAAAAAGCTAGAGTCTCCACTGTGTAATATCTCAAACCTCCTATAGTGGAGGCCCGTGTAATAGATGCAAATTACCTCTTAAGGACATACCAGTGTTTCAGAGACATGTTTTTTTAATGCCCTATTCCCTCTTAAACTTGATGTGCATTGAGAATGTTCCATACAATTTCTAGCCAGTAACAACTGGCCTGCAAATTTAAGATCTTTAATGGGGAATGTCTTGTTTTCAAAAATTTTACTCAGAGAATAGTGTGTCCCAATCAAATGAATGAGTTGCTAATTCTACCCTTCTTATATTGCTTTTCTTTCTCTCTCAACTGTCCAGTGATGGCATTAAAGCAATCAACCATCCTTTGGGTTTGAAAGAAATTTTATTTGTGCTCTATTTATTCAGGTAAATCTCTGAGACCTAATAGCATCTCATTTGAATTGTATAACCTATGTACATGTTGTCACTCTTTCATATTAGATTTGATCACAGCATGCTTTAGCAGTCTAAACATACAGTTAACATCTAAAAAGTCTTTTGATAATTGTTTCACCCTACACCAGGGAAGACCTTAGTAAACCAGCCAGTTACAGACTTTTTAACTAATCAATTTTGAGATCAAACTTTAACTTAAGATAGGGGCATCACCTACCTCTCAATTTTTTGCCCACACTCGTGGGTATGTATCAGAGTGAATTAGTTAAATAAAGTTGTAGTGTGGCCCACTGAAGAATCCTTGCATCCATTTTTTTCAGCAGTCTCAGAAACTTTCAACTGAGGTTACTGTCATGTTGATCAATGGGAGTACCTCTGGAGAGTATTGTCAGCATTGTTTCTTTAACACTGGGATCTACTGTCAAAGCCAGGGTTGCTGTCTTTCCTGTACTTTTTTTTCTTTTTACCTATAGACCACTTTATCATAGCTATGAAAAAAGATTCCTTATATGATGGGACTGACATGGAGTGCTTGAGACATTAAACTGATCATGCTTGCTGCTGACTGTGTGGGGTACCCCATGCACTCCTAGTTATTGCATTGCATTTATCTTACTTGGCCTAAAACGTGGGGCTGAAAGTAAATGTAAAAAAATAGAAATGGAAATATTACAAGTGAATCCACCATCAGAAGGTTAATCATTCTTTTCCTGATATTGGTCTTCCACTAGTGCAGCAAATCCCCTACATATCTTAGTATTTGCATGCATTCATCTATCCAAATCTCTGTGGATATCCATCTGCCTAAACTATGTACAGATTCACATGTGGCAGACATATAATGTTAGGACGAGCTATCAGCATGATGATTCCTGTGCTCTAATTGGTCAGCCATCTTCTACTTTTGTACTCCATTGCTTGGTTTATTTAAATTCACAAGTTACTTATGCAATACATCTAGGTATGGGGTCACAGGACTTAAAAGAAATGCATCAAGAACTGTCAGAAGCAATAATCTAGACACAGTATCATGTCTTCTAATTACAGCAGCTGTTTCAGAGGGGGCAATTCTTATCATTGTATTAAGTTCATTTATAGAGAGATTTATTAGAGGACAAATCTCCCATGGCAATATTAAGGTATATTGAATGTTTGCCTTTGTGATTTCAGCAGTTTTGTGACCTAAACGCATCTCACAAGGCATTGTATGCCATAAAGAAGTCACTGCATTTATGAGATCTGCCAGGTCCTTGTGTACACACCTGGCATCCTCCCATGTTAAAAATCAGGGGCGCTCTTATACAAAGAGATGAATGGACAGACTAAGCCATTCAGAGTCTGGCACAGCTGTTACCACTCAGAGTATCTCAAATCTCTCTTCAATTTATTCAGCCTCACTTTTGGAGATATCTGAATTTTGAAGCAGTTCTGTCTCTTCAGGGTAGGTCTTAATGCTTTTTCACTAATGCACCCATTTATCAGACATATGTACAAAGCTCACTCAGCTGTCAGTCATTAAAACAAATCTTTAGTACAGGGGATCAAAATCTGGTCTAGGCTAGATATAGCCAGAGTACTGTAATTCACCAACTATCATAAATAGAGTGTTGATCAGTAAAGAACAGAGGCAGAAGAGGACTTCAGTCTGCTGGACCTAAAAATAGAAAGTCTGGCAGAACAAAGTGAATAAAAAGCTTCTAGTTATACAAAAGGGCAGTTAATTTTGACATGCTGCCTAACAGCACTAAATGCTTTATTGGCTTTCAAATGCTGTGAATGTCATTAAAACCTTTTGCGATTTTTTTTCTCTGTAACTGGTTGCACAAGAAGCAGATAAAGCTCCTTGTACTATATGATTGGTTCTCAGATCATAATCATTATTATGTGATCTCGACATGGATGACAAGATTCAGTTTTTGATTTTTGCTCTCGAGGTTAATTCTTGGCATTCATATCTTGGACTTTTAATAAGCTGGTTATGATCACAGACCCCATCATAATCATCTGTGTTACATGCACAAAGGAAATTAATGAAAATCATATGCATTCTAAAAATGTTTTTGTTTTCTCTGCATCAGGACTGAAATTCATAAAACAGTAATGCTTGCCATAGCATTTTAGATGAAAGTTTCACAAAAATAAGTGCATGTTCTCTTAATTGCTTTTTAAAATATGAGTTTTGTTGCTGTCCCATAGGCATGAAAAGGGACTTTAAAGAAAGAGCATGTGAGATGATTAAAGAATACCTGAACACATACTGATTTTCCAAGAAGATACGGGTAGCCAAATTGGCATTTCTCAAGTGTCAGTTGCATAATAGGAAACAGAGCTCTCAACTTTTACTCTGCCCATTCTGGAGTCACAGTCATGGTGCCTTGGGCCATTCATCCCACTACTGAACTCCCCCACTTATCAGAACAAAAGGAAAGATAACTAGATGGCAAACAACTTACCTGACACAGCCAGTGGTCCACAGGAATAGCAAACAAGCTTGTATGTGTAACCCTGCCTCTTACCTATCTGTATCTTGCACTTGTACTGTTAACCATTAGTGCACTGCCTAGACTATAACTTGTGCCTCCAAAGTGGCTCCCACTGCCCACTCCATCAAGCAATAATATATAATCTGGCATCCCTACCTACTTGCAGAATTTCTCTTTTTGAAAATGTGTCCTTACAATAAATGCAACTTTAAACTCTACAAACAAACCTCTCTGCCTAAATCCAACATAGACTCCTGAAAAAGTTTTTTTTGCCTTTTGCCTCACTTGCTCACTGAATGTTTTTGCAATGTGCATTTCAACAGTGTTGGTGAGAGTGTTGCTGAGTTTTAACTATTTCAGGTCCAGCCCTCTATGTTCATCCTCACTTCACTCGGGTTCTCTCTGCTTCTCTACCCTACCCCCATTCCCACACACCCTTGCTTTCCACACATTTATGCTTACATAATCACACTTACTATTTCAATGGATCTAGGACTGTTGTACAAAATTACGTTTCCTCAAAATGGAAACAGGCGAGCACACTTTCGCAAAAGTCCACTTTTACCGAAAATGCACTTTCGTGAAAGAGAAATTAAAAAAAGAAACACATAAAAAATTAGAAAAAAACAGTAATCACGTTTATGCAGTGGGGCAAGCCCCCCTGCACCCCCCATGTGGGTGGCTGTGCCCCCAACCCCTACTTTTATATTCTCACTCCAAGATCGCATTACAGTGGGGAAAAGGGAATATTCCCTTGTCCCCACTGTACTGCGATCTAAGCAACAGCCCCTATTGCTTAGTTGGCTTTTTTTATGCGTGCTTTTTTTTATTTCTATTTTGCGAAAGTGCATTTTCATTAAAAATGACCTTTCGCGAAAATATGCTCGCCCATTTCTGTTTCAAGGAAACGTATGTTCATGCAACAGTCCCAGATCCATTTCAACAGCCAATCCTATTTATCACTCATCCACTCTCCCACCTCTCTTTAGCCCACGCAAGCCTCTTTTCTTTTCACCCTCCAATCTTTACAACCACCACTCCATCCAATCAACAACAACCTTTAACACACTCCTATGCACAGTTTCCTCTACACCTCTCCCACTCTACTCCTGCACAACCCAAACCTATACTTCCCAGCCATCAATCTAGTACAACTGTACTTACTCTAACTCATCATATTACACCATTATACCTTATAAACCCCCTTTCACCAGGCTCCCCACAATATGTGGCTACTCAATTTATTACTCATCACTCTTCTCACAATGACTTCTCATCTTACCTCTTACCACCACCTCCAAATCTTATCTACACACTCACCCACCACTCCCCTACACTCTACGTCATCCCTACTGCTCACCCACTTTAACATATCTGCACAATTAATTGAAAGCACACCCATCCACTCATTCACTTATTCATACTAAGATATTTCACCACCCATACATCCCAACACATCCTACACAAATACTACCTATTCAGCAAAAAACCCTCTCTCTGCTTCTTGCTCAAATCTTACCTACCACATCTAAGTGGGGGCATCCACCTCAATCCAGGCCCCAACCCAACCACCCAGACAGCACTCCAACAACTTAACTTAACCTTGCGAACAACACCCTAACTCAAACTAACTCTGGCCTATTATTTCTAAATATCAACATCAGAAGTATTCTTAACAAATCATGTGACTTTTAAGCAACCATTTCAATTTATGCCCGAGATATTGTAACAATTACTGAAGTCTGTCTCAAGAATAACAAAAGCTAAGAATTTCTACTCCAGGGATATAACATCCTTAGAGGTGACAGAAATAACAAATGTGGCGGTGGCGTGGCACTCATATTTAAAAGCTATCTAAGCATACAACATCTTCCCATTAACTCACTCCAACTATTTGACCTGGAAATACTCATCTCACGTCTTCAACTTAACCTGAATAAGGTCATCATAATCATAGCACTATATTTTCCCCTGGGCATCCTCTACCTTAAATCATGAAACAGTCATAATTAGTGACTTTAACTTAGATTGAGGCACTTGCACCTCTATGAACCCCCACCAGTCATATCAACCTTTTTGGTCTCACGTAACTCATATCAAGTCCAACTTGAATCGACAAACACAGCAACAGACACTCAATACTAGACTGGATAGTCTCCAATTGTCCACACCTATGCTCACAATCTGGTTGCCTCCCTGACTCCCTCAGTGGCCATACACCCACCTACCTTATCAGACACAAAACTAGCTTACCCAAAACACTGTCCATTAAAAAATCTGCCCAAAAAAGAATTTTCCGCAGATACATTCAACTGTCTCCTGCAACATCACAACTGGTCCCCTTTGAAACAACTTTCCCTGGATGAAGCTGTTGCATACTTCAATACCTCTTTCCTAGACACCCTTGCTCCTATTCATAGAAGGCACTGCAAATCCACACCAACATCCTGGTTAACAAGAGACAGCATAAACACTATGAAACAAAGAGATAAAGCTTGGCACACATACAAAACCTGCAAAACTGAAGCCTCCCACCACAAATACCATCAACTGCGCAACTTAGCCACAAAACAGATTAGATCCTACAAAAAAATTATAGTACACCACACTACAACAGAAAAATAAAAACAAACCACAAAAATTCTGGCTATCCATCAAACAACTCTTAAATCCTGGACAAACCACTACTACCTCCCCTAGCAATTTAAACCCAAACATAAGCACAGCAACCCAATTCAATGCATATTTCATTAACTCTATTCTGGCCTTAGTTAACAATTGCAACAAAGACCCTCCTATCATCCCCTCAACAGCTGGCCACCTACAAACATCCTTCTCATTTCAGCCTGTTCCAATTTCTTACAAGAAAAAAACTCCTCCTCCAACTAAAACCCACTGGACAAGCTGTAGATCAACTTTCAAGTGAATTTCTTTGACTATCATCAGATTCTATCTCCTACCCTATCTCCATACTAATAAATCACTCCGTCACTGAACATTATGTACCAAAAGTCTGGAAAATTTCCCATATAATACCCCTACACAAAAGTGGTCAATCCGCCAAGTTATCCAACCATAGATCCATTGCCATACTCTCTCCTCTTAGCAAAATACTATAAAAATGCATACACTCTTAACTATAGTCCCACTTCATACAAAACAATGTTCTCTCCAACTCTCAACATGATTTCAGAATTAAACACAGTTCCGTCACAGCTCTGTTAAGTTTAATAAACATGATCAATCACCACAGAAATAGTAACTAACTCATCTCTTCCATCTTCTTGGATATGTCAAAAGCATTTGACACTGTATCACATCAAAAAATACTACTTGGCTATATGGGTCTAAAACATCCCTCACCTCATCAACTAGACAATCTATTGCTAGAACATCCTCTCCACACTACTATATGCCTCACCCATTTTCTCAAATCTCAGAAAGACTGACCTATCTAAATGTGAAACATGCTACCACAAAATCATTCATTTTGCTGCTGGCCTACACAATAGAATCCACCACTGTACTGCCCTGAAAAAATTATACTGACTTGAACTTCCAAACTTACTAACACTCAACCAGCTAGCAATTGCCTATAGCATCCTATACCAACTTGAAGCCTATCCTGCTCTAACACACCTAGTACATCCTTACAACACTACTCACTCCCTCTGCTCATCTAAAAAACTGCTATTACAAGTTAGGAAAGCCAATAACTCTTTTGGTGAAGCCTTATTTTCATGTCAAATAGCAAAAATGTGGAACTGCACTCCTCAACACATACTTAATAACCCCCTCCACCTCTAAATTCAAACTTCTTAAAGAACATCTAACCAACAACTGGCTCTGTTCCTGTATCAGCCCTGGATAATTCTCCATATTGCTTTGTTCTGGTATATAACTTATTTTTACTCTGTCCAAGCAAGCTTCTTGTATCGACCAATACTGATTAGTATACATATATATATATATATATATATATATATATATATATATATATATTTGCTATGGTTTGTGCGAATGACATATATATATATATATATATATATATATATATATATATATATATATATATATATATATATACACACACACACACACACACACACACACACATATATATATATATATATATATATATATATATATATATATATTTATATATATATATATATATATATATAAATATATATATTTATTATGGTTTGTGCGAATGACCGTCTGTGGGCAGCACTGCTGCTGAAAATCAGAATGCTGTGCACAAAACATAAATGAATGGGATAGTCGAACACAGTTCTGCAAATGCAGTAGTGTATTCGCATAAGTGTATTCAACCATCTGTACGGAGATCGCAGTACAGTGGGGATTGGAAATTCACCGATATTCCTACTGTAGTGCGATCTCGGAGTTAGACTATATTAGTAGTGGGGGGTGTGGGCGGGCACAGCCTACCTGTAAAAACATGATATGTCATATAGGAGTCTGATTTACATCAGCTATTATATGGCTATCGCGTGATGGTTTTACCACAATGTTGACTCAAATGTGTCGATCATTTGGGTCAACATTGTGGCCAGTCAGAATGTTTGTGTTCGGGTTTACTTTTCGTTGTTTCGAATGGCAAATGTTTTGCCATTCGAACAAGCAATAGTAAACTATATATATATATATATATATATATATATATATATATATATATATATATAAAACATGATTGATGTTATACATTGTACAAGGTCTTACTACATATAGGCATACCTGTTTTTTGCCTTTTTACTATAATTTTTACATAATGTATTTTTACTAATGTGTATTTCATTTTATTTCTTTTCTGTTTATGTATAGCTATTTTGATTGTTCATACTGATAGCTTCTTATCCTTTTCTGGGGCTTATCTCACAGGGTCTCTGCTGAAAAGAGGCCACTGGCCCAGTTGGACTAACCCGGCAAACAAATCTAAAAATGTATATGTAAATGTAACATAAATAATAATAAAGAAAAAATCCCAAATTAGGGACACATTTTAAATGTTGACACTATTATCTTAGAAATTCTCAAAATGATTTACATTTTTAGGAATAATGGAACAAAACTTTGAGAAACATCAGGGGTATCTCTACAAAAAAGGGACATTTTAGTGGTGTGATGGGAAAGATGCAGAGGAACACAATGGCAATCTCTCATGTGATTTTTAAGTGTACACCGGAATTATTCTCTTCTTATTGGAGAATTATCTCTCATTTGAATTAATGTGACTGTGGAGTTAGTATAAATGTTGGTCCGGGGTGTGTTGGCTTGTCCCCCATTGGGTTGTACAGCATAGCATGTCTCCTGCAAAACACTTTAGTTTAACCATCTTGTGTGTTTTGGACATTATTTTTAAGTGTTTCTTATGCTCGCAGTTTTGCTCATGCAGCTATTCACAGTAGGAGCCATTAAATTCCTTTGCCTTGCTACAAATGGATATATCATCTAACATTAATATTTTATCAGTGTAACATTATCTATACTGACCGACAGTCTGGTATTTAGCAATAGGGCGGCCTTGGTGGTGCAGTGGTTAGTGTTGCTGCCTCACAGCAAGAGGTTCTCTGGCTCAATTCTTGGCTGAGGTGCCTTCTGTGCAGAGTCTGCATGTCCACCCTGTAGTCATGTGGGTTTCCTCCGAGTTCTCCAGTTTCCTCCCACATCCCAAAGACATGCTGTAGGTGGATTGGACACTCTAAATTCGTCCTAGGAGTGAGTGTGTGCATGTGTGTGCCTTCTGTGGAAGGTTGGGTGCCAGGTTGGCAACTCGACACCGTATAACTCCACTGCCAATCATGAGCGGACAGGTGATCCACTGTGGCGACCCCTAACAGGGAAAAAGCCGAAAGAAGAAGAAGAAAAAGTCTGGTATTTAGCAATAATTCACAAATAGACTTCAGTGATAAAGAGATAAGCAGATGCCACAAAGTGTTGTGGCACACACAGCTCTAAAGACAAACAAAAGCATTTGATATCTTGAATGTGTGTAGCAGGTTCCAGTCTTCAAAAAGGGATCAAAGCCTGAACAAATGTTATGCTTTGTGGAAATTTTTTTTTTACTTGAGATATAATGACTGAAAGTCAAAATAGAAAATGGAATTACAGACTTCTTCCTGTACTTTTTTTAAATTTCTATGAAGTGCCATGTTGGATAAGCAGCTACATAAGATGGCTATCTTTAATAATAACAGTGATTGATCAACATGAAGTCATATAAATCATTTCAGAAAAAAACACAGCAAATACATAATAATGTAGCTTTCCAGTACTGTTACTAAACTAAGGTGGTTGTAAAGCATTTTGAGAGAGTATCATTAATCAGATATGCTCAGCTGGATACACGACAAACTTATAGAAAAACACCTCAAACAACAGTTGCAAATGATAAACAAGCTTGATAGCAACTAGTGTCTTTATTTATCCTCATCTTAATTTTTTTCAGTATTTTACTTTTTCAATTTTAGTTTGTAATATACCACAAAACGAAAACAAACATTTGAAACCATTTATGCAATTTTCAGTAACAGCAGTCATTTCAACAAATTATTAGTTACATCATTTATTCAGAGAGTTTAGTTTACAATAAAAATAAAACAGATTATGAAATAAATCTATACATACTATGTACAGCAAGTGCTAAAATACTATGTTTCTGCTTAACTTGTCATTCTTTTACTATACCTACCTATATCGCTAAAAAAGAAAAACAGTAAATTTATGTTATCTAGCAAGTAAGAAGAAAAAAACTAATGCTCTTTGTTTAGGTTTAATTAACTTTTGAGATTTTCTATCATGTCTTTTCATTTTAAGATATGGTCAAGGAGAATGCTCCAACCTTGCTTAAAATAAGCCCGTTTGTTTGGGTTCTTTGTTATTAGTTTATGTGTTGATATGTATTTAATTGCCATACTTCTGAAACCAGTCCTTGACATCTGGGATCTATCCAACCAGTTTTGAGTGGTGTATAGTTTAATTAAGGAAAAAAGGCTACTTAGCACAAGCAGGTTTTATTTAGGTATCTTCTGGCAAATAATATGTAAAATAGCAAATTCCCATGACAATGTGGATTCTTCACATCCCATTTTCCAGTCTAACTCTTAGTGAACACCATACTTTATACGTACATTTACAGGTCCAAAATATATGGATTAGGTCTGTTCTTTGAGACTGGCAATAAGGACAGTTTAGAGAAACTTTTTCATTGAAATTATTAATCATTACAGGAGTTAAATAAGCATTATTTGTAATCATCAATTGGCTGTACATACGTTTTTGAAAAGGGATTAGTTTCACTGATGTTTTAATAGATAGGGCTTTTTGTTTGTCAGCAATTTCTGGATTTTGTTTAGCCCAATAGTTTGAAAAAAGGAATAGAAGAAAGATATTTTAGGGATACAGTCAATTTATATTAGTTTGATAACACTTTTTCCATTGAGTTTAATAATTTCCATATAGTTCTACACATATTAATGTTATTCTCATTTATGTCAGGCATTTTCATAAGTGCAGTACAGAGTTCTCTAATTAATCTTAGGATTATGGTATAACCTTCAAGGATGTTTAGGGCCTTATACATGTTTTCAGTAGATTGTTTTTTATGTTTAAATACATACCAAATATTTGCCTCTTTAATAAGAGGGCAGCTGCCTAAATTTATCATTCTTTTGTTTAGTCTAAAATTTGGATTTAGGTAAATGCATATATTAGGTTTAACGATTACATTATTTTGTGTAGTCTCATTATTTTATGTTTAACAGGCAATGTATTTTAATACTATTAGAACATTTGTTATTAAGAAATGGAAGGGCCTTAGGATTACATTAGCAATTTCTAACATATTCATGCCACACAATAGAAGAATAAAGTGCTCTAGTAACTTGGTTATAACAAGCTTTTTACAGAGTATGTTTCAGATATCTGCACATTCCTTTTAAATACCCCACATTTTTTTAATTAACAATTAATCAATCAAGAAATCATCACCCCCTTTTAAAGAGAGTTATTATAAAAAAACACTTCCAGTTACATTCTTTATTTAAACCTGTTGGAAAAAGAGTGTTACATTTTAAAATAAAAATTCATTCTTTTTTCCTTAACTGCCTTTTAACATCACATAGCATTGCATTTTCTTGTGATACTTCTTCTAAAATTGTTGCTTACAATCCAGACAGATACCCATTATGTGCTTGCAAAAAATGCAGTTACAGGACTAAATTCACTACCTTTTCTGATGTCCCTAATGTGTTCCTTCAACCTTATTGCAAAACTTCTTTTACTCTCACCTATATAATATTTCCCACATGGACAAACTATAAATCACCCCCTCACTTATACAACTAAAATTTCTTGCCATTAATATTAGGTTCATAGTTAGGTACTAGGCTATTGGCCCTAGGGCCTATATAAGCCTAGGCGAAAAGGTACCCTGGCTTTCGCCACCCAAGAAAATGATTTTCCTGTGCCCCTGTTGAGCAGAGCCACAGAGGTGATCCCCGGGGTCAGTTTCCTATTTCTCATCCAATCATCAAGATTTTTCTTGAAGAGTGCTAATGAGGAGCTTTGTTTGATATAGATAGGTAGTTTGTTCCAGAGCATGGGGAGTCTCTGGGCCAGGAATCTATCCCTCCAGCATGTTCTGTTTATTGTAGTGACAAGTTTAAGGTCCCTAGAGCATGTAGCTCAGAAGGATTAGGATTTCTTTAAGTGGCACATGTCCAACAGCTCTGGGTTTGACACAGCTTTGTATGTTAGACAGAGATCGCCTCTGAGTAGGCGATATGTGATGGAGTAAAGCTGGAGTTTTTTAGAGACAGTCTGCATAGGGCGTCTGTTTGAGGCTGGTAATCCTCTTTGTGAGGTATTTCTGTGGCCTTTCCAGTTGTTGTAGATGTCTTGTGAGGTACATACCAAAAGGAGCATTGTACTCTATAATGGGTCTAATCAGTGATGAGTAAAGGGGTACAATGACCTCTTTTTTTCCTGGATGAGAAACCTTTTGTGATGAGGTGTGCCACGTAGAAGGATTTCCTGACTACTGTGGCAATGTGATTATCAAAGGAGAGCCTACTGTCCACCTGTGTCCCAAGGTCTCATCACACTTTCAGTGTTAAGTAGACTACCACCTAGGTGGTAGCTCATGGGTACAGAGTTTTTAACCAAAGGGGATTACAATGCACTTTTTGGCATTGAGCTTGAGGCCATGGCTTTGACACCAGGCATCTGTCTCAGTGAGGCCCTTTTGTAGGATGTCCACATCGTTAGGAGTTTAGATTATGGCTCCTAGTTCACAGTCATCTGCGAACTTCATTAGCCAAATACCTACTGTGTTAGCCTGTACTTCAGAAAAGTAGATACCAAACAGGAGAGGACCAGGACTGAACCCTGTGGTACTCCACTTGTCACTGGTCTGAAGTTAGATTTGGAGTCTGCTACTTTCACAGTGTGGGTTCTATCAGTGCGACAGTTGGCAACCCATCTTGTGATATAGTGATTTATACCTAGTTTAGTGAGTTTATCTATATTTCCAGAGTGGGGGATGGTGTCAAAAGCCTTGGCGAGATCTAGATAGGCTGTGTAAACCACCTTATCCTTGTCTATGGCTTTGGTGACTGCTTCAAAGAAGTCTACAAGGATTAGGAGACATGATCTGCCTTTCACAAACCCGAACTGAGTGGGGTCCAGAGTTTGGAGATTACCAATGTCTTTGTTTATAAGTTCCATGATGATACATTCCATGGCCTTGCAGACCAGGCTCGTTAGGCTAATGGGGCGGTAGTTCCCAGGGTCCGTGGTGGCTCCTCCCTTTGTGGAGTGGGATAACCATCACTGTGCACCATTCAGTAGGCACAAAGCCTGAGGTGAGGCTATGACTGAACATGGTGCTTAGGTGGGGTGCCAATTCATTTTGTAGTTCGTGTAGAACGCAGCCTGGGATGCTGTCAGGTCCCATGGATGCTGTATTCTTGGCTTTGGAGAGTGTGGTTTTTACCTGTGCAGTCATGATTATATGAACTTTGCATTCTTCCAGTACAGAGAGGGTCTTTTAGGGGGTGAGAGAGGGGTAAAGTTAGCACTGAACCTATCTGCCAGGATGTTGGCAATATCAGTTGGTTCTGTATATTTAGTGCCATTGTGCTGTAACTCAGAGCAAATAACAAGCAAACAACAAGCATATAAACAAAGCTAGATTCAGCAGGCCTGGATCTAGTCTATGCTAGAGCAAACAAGGTGTACCAATTTCAGTAAGATACAGTTCAAATATTCAGGCACTATAAACCTTTAACCAGAAATTCCCAGCTCAGAAGGGCAGAGTCCAGCCTCTTCTCCCACAAGAGTGCAGACCACGAACCTTCTTAATGTAAAATAACTGGCCTGAAGCCCAAGTGCCTAAACCAGAACTAATACCCTTGGACACTGGGCTCTCAATCAGCAGTTCCCAACTTAGGAGGATGAAAGCTACCTGTCCTGCCACCACAGTGCTTGCCACAAACCTTCCTAATGTAAAACAACTGGTTTGAAGCCCAAGTGCTTAATCCAAAAGACTTAGAATGATAGCTACACTTTAATCAAGTTACAACCAAGCAGTAATAAATACAATTGAATACTTTAAAGAATGTCTGGATTAGTGCTCAAGTTACACAAACAATTTATGCTTTGTGGAAATTTTTTTTTTACTTGAGATATAATGACTGAAAGTCAAAATAGAAAATGGAATTACAGACTTCTTCCTGTACTTTTTTTAAAATTTCTATGAAGTGCCATGTTGGATAAGCAGCTACATAAGATGGCCATCTTTAATAATAACAGTGATTGATCAACATGAAGTCATATAAATCATTTCAGAAAAAAACACAGCAAATACATAATAATGTAGCTTTCCAGTACTGTTACTAAACTAAGGTGGTTGTAAAGCATTTTGAGAGAGTATCATTAATCAGATATGCTCAGCTGGATACATGACAAACTTATAGAAAAACACCTCAAACAACAGTTGCAAATGATAAACAATCTTGATAGTAACTAGTGTCTTTATTTATCCTCATCTTAATTTTTTTCAGTATTTTACTTTTTCAATTTTAGTTTGTAATATACCACTAAACGAAAACAAACATTTGAAACCATTTATGCAATTTTCAGTAACAGCAGTCATTTCAACAAATTATTAGTTACATCATTTATTCAGAGAGTTTAGTTTACAATAAAAATAAAACAGATTGTGAAACAAATCTATATATACTATGTACAGCAAGTGCTAAAATACTATGTTTCTGCTTAACTTGTCATTCTTTTACTATACCTACCTATATCGCTAAAAAAGAAAAACAGTAAATTTATGTTATCTAGCAAGTAAGAAGAAAAAAACTAATGCTCTTTGTTTAGGTTTAATTAACTTTTGAGATTTTCTATCATGTCTTTTCATTTTAAGATATGGTCAAGGAGAATGCTCCAACCTTGCTTAAAATAAGCCCGTTTGTTTGGGTTCTTTGTTATTAGTTTATGTGTTGATATGTATTTAATTGCCGTACTTCTGAAACCAGTCCTTGACATCTGGGATCTATCCAACCAGTTTTGAGTGGTGTATAGTTTAATTAAGGAAAAAAGGCTACTTAGCACAAGCAGGTTTTATTTAGGTATCTTCTGGCAAATAATATGTAAAATAGCAAATTCTCATGACAATGTGGATTTTTCACATCCCATTTTCCAGTCTAACTCTTAGTGAACACCATACTTTATACGTACATTTACAGGTCCAAAATATATGGATTAGGTCTGTTCTTTGAGACTGGCAATAAGGACAGTTTAGAGAAACTTTTTCATTGAAATTATTAATCATTACAGGAGTTAAATAACTATTATTTGTAATCATCAATTGGCTGTACATACGTTTTTGAAAAGGGATTAGTTTCACTGATGTTTTAATAGATAGGGCTTTTTGTTTGTCAGCAATTTCTGGATTTTGTTTAGCCCAATAGTTTGAAAAAAGGAATAGAAGAAAGATATTTTAGGGATACAGTCAATTTATATTAGTTTGATAACACTTTTTCCATTGAGTTTAATAATTTCCATATAGTTCTACACATATTAATGTTATTCTCATTTATGTCAGGCATTTTCATAAGTGCAGTACAGAGTTCTCTAATTAATCTTAGGATTATGGTATAACCTTCAAGGATGTTTAGGGCCTTATACATGTTTTCAGTAGATTGTTTTTTATGTTTAAATACATACCAAATATTTGCCTCTTTAATAAGAGGGCAGCTGCCTAAATTTATCATTCTTTTTGTTTAGTCTAAAATTTGGATTTAAATAAATGCATATATTAGGTTTAACGATTCCATTATTTTGTGTATAGTCTCATTATTTTATGTTTAACAGACAATGTATTTTAATACTATTAGAACATTTGTTATTAAGAAATGGAAGGGCCTTAGGATTACATTTACAATTTCTAACATATTCATGCCACACAATAGAAGAATAAAGTGCTCTAGTAACTTGGTTATAACAAGCTTTTTACAGAGTATGTTTCAGATATCTGCACATTCCTTTTAAATACCCCACATTTTTTAATTAACAATTAATCAATCAAGAAATCATCATCCCCTTTTAAAGAGAGTTATTATAAAAAACACTTCCAGTTACATTCTTTATTTAAACCTGTTGGAAAAAGAGTGTTACATTTTAAAATAAAAACTCATTCTTTTTTCCTTAACTGCCTTTTAACATCACATAGCATTGCATTTTCTTGTGATACTTCTTCTAAAATTGTTGCTTGCAATCCAGATGGATCCCCATTATGTGCTTGCAAAAAATGCAGTTACAGGACTAAATTCACTACCTTTTCTGATGTCCCTAATGTGTTCCTTCAACCTTACTGCAAAACTTCTTTTACTCTCACCTATACAATATTTCTCAATGGACAAACTATAAATCACCCCCTCACTTATACAACTAAAATTTCTTGCCATTAATATTAGGTTCATAGTTAGGTACTAGGCTATTGGCCCTAGGGCCTATATAAGCCTAGGCAAAAAGGTACCCTGGCTTTCGCCACCCAAGAAAATGATTTTCCTGTGCCCCTGTCAGAGCCACAGAGGTGATCCCTGGGGTCAGTTTCCTGTTTCTCATCCAATCATCAAGATTTTTCTTGAAGAGTGCTGATGAGGAGCTTTGATTGATATAGATAGGTAGTTTGTTCCAGAGCATGGGGAGTCTCTGGGCCAGGAATCTATCCCTCCAGCATGTTCTGTTTATTGTAGTGGCAAGTTTAAGGTCCCTAGAGCATGTAGCTCAGAAGGATTAGGATTTCTTTAAGTGGCACATGTCCAACAGCTCTGGGTTTGACACAGCTTTGTATGTTAGACAGAGATCGCCTCTGAGTAGGCGATATGTGATGGAGTAAAGCTGGAGTTTTTTTGAGACAGTCTGCATAGGGCGTCTGTTTGAGGCTGGTAATCCTCTTTGTGAGGTATTTCTGCAGCCTTTCCAGTTGTTGTAGATGTCTTGTGAGGTACATACCAAAAGGAGCATTGTACTCTATAATGGGTCTAATCAGTGATGAGTAAAGGGGTACAATGACCTCTTTTTTTCCTGGATGAGAAACCTTTTGTGATGAGGTGTGCCACGTAGAAGGATTTCCTGACTACTGTGGCAATGTGATTATCAAAGGAGAGCCTACTGTCCACCTGTGTCCTAAGGTCTCTTATCACACTTTCAGTGTTAAGTAGACTACCACCTAGGTAGTAGCTCATGGGTACAGAGTTTTTAACCAAAGGGGATGACAATGCACTTTTTGGCATTGAGCTTGAGGCCATGGCTTTGACACCAGGCATCTGTCTCAGTGAGGCCCTTTTGTAGGATGTCCACATCATTAGGAGTTTAGATTATGGCTCCTAGTTTGCAGTCATCTGCGAACTTCATCAGCCAAATACCTGTGTTAGCCTGTACTTCGGAAAAGTAGATACCAAACAGGAGAGGACCCAGGACTGAACCCTGTGGTACTCCACTTTACACTGGTCTGAAGTTAGATTTGGAGTCTGCTACTTTCACAGTGTGGGTTCTGTCAGTGCGACAGTTGGCAACCCATCTTGTGATATAGTGATTTATACCTAGTTTAGTGAGTTTATCTATATTTCCAGAGTGGGGGATGGTGTCAAAAGCCTTGGCGAGATCTAGATAGGCTGTGTAAACCACCTTATCCTTGTCTATGGCTTTGGTGACTGCTTCAAAGAAGTCTACCAGGATTAGGAGACATGATCTGCCTTTCACAAACCCGAACTGAGTGGGGTCCAGAGTTTGGAGATTACCAATGTCTTTGTTTATAAGTTCCATGATGATACATTCCATGGCCTTTAAGACCAGGCTCGTTAGGCTAATGGGGCGGTAGTTCCCAGGGTCCGTGGTGGCTCCTCCCTTTGTGGAGTGGGATAACCATCACTGTGCACCATTCAGTAGGCACAAAGCCTGAGGTGAGGCTATGACTGAACATGGTGCTTAGGTGGGGTGCCAATTCATTTTGTAGTTCGTGTAGAACGCAGCCTGAGATGCTGTCAGGTCCCATGGATGCTGCATTCTTGGCTTTGGAGAGTGTGGTTTTTACCTGTGCAGTCATGATTATATGAACTTTGCATTCTTCCAGTATAGAGAGGGTCTTTTAGGGGGTGAGAGAGGGGTAAAGTTAGCACTGAACCTATCTGCCAGGATGTTGGCAATATCAGTTGGTTCTGTATATTTAGTGCCATTGTGCTGTAACTCAGAGCAGATCTGCTTTTTCCCCTTTTCATCCTCATATTACATAGCCTCTTACCCTATTTCTCCTAGTGTACTTGCATTGCTATTCCTGTTCTCCCACCTTACTTTTTTTTACTACTACTTAGCATACCTCTCAACCTGGTAACATCAAAAATCTGGACAAGGCCCATAAAAAATAGGTACAAATCTGTACGCTGATTAACATTGAATATGCATACATAATTACGTAACCCCACCCACTCCAATGGAATTGTGGGATACCAACTTTCAAACACAAACTGAGAACAGACAACCAAAATATGGCACCAGAGTCCCCCTGCAGCCATTCCAATGTCCCATTACCTGGCTATGTCATCCCATTTACCATAAACACTAATGTATGCATACTGCTTTACTTCTACAATGATATGGATTTTATTTTTACATTTTACAGCACAACAATGCAGAAGCACTTAGACATCTGGTAAACAAAGCAATACTGTCTCACAATGAAAATAGGCTTGCCATTAAAACTTCTCTGCCCTTGAAACTCACATTCAGTGAAACAACATTGAAACCCACACCACATCCAAAGAAAATGCATCTGGCTAAGCAGTGGATAAAGATCACCTTTGGGCTGTTTTCAAATCATCGGCCCCTTGCACACAACATAAGAAACATACATGTGTTATTTTCTTTGATACACCTTCCTGACTTTATTAAAATTATATTCCTTGTATAATACAGCACACTTGTTTTAAATTATATTCCTTGTATAATACAACACACTTGTTAGACAAAGCGCATTTTAAATGTATTGTTTGAACATTTTTCCAGTAGGCTGTACTGTAGGCAGTGAAACAAAATGCATGAACCAATAATGACAAAACTGCCCAATTCAGAACATTTCCATCATAAAAGTCTACTTCCACACCCACATTATAAATAGAATGACAGTAGTGTAAGCCATAGGCAACTTACACAGCATCTCACACTTATTTTCAATTTCATTTTTTTTGGGGGGGGGACAAAAGGTAAAAAAACAGGGACACATTTTAAACATTGCTTGTATAATTTTGTAAAGTTGCTAGAATAAAATGTGCTACCACCATGCATTTCACTGGCAAGTTTTGAACCCAGGGCCCTATGCACCAGGGTCAGAACAACATACCACTATGCCAAATCAGCAGCTTCCTGAAAAATAGGAAGACTGAAACTTAATGGCTATCATTTAGTGAATTCATTTCTTACTTCTCACCGTAGCTCTCAACCTCTTAGCACAAAAAAAAAACTGGACAAAGCTCACATTTGGTGGTGGCTAGAGACTTTAGGCTCTTTTTACCCTGTACCCAAGGTACAGGTTTTGAGACATGAAAATGACTGATAGCACAGAGAAGCTAGAAGCCAGCATTGATGCTAAAAGCCAGCAAGCTGTAAAAATATTTGGCTGTTGAATTACAGAAGGGTGATGAGTCATTCCTTTGACAAAGCTGTGAAGGTCTGTCTACCTTAAAAAAATCTTCCTTTATAGCATGCAGAAGAGGAATAGATGTGTCTAGGAAATCTGAATACTGGAGCCAGATACTTCTGAGAGTCCACTGGGGTAATTTGATATCAAGAACTAAGTGCATGAGGGAGATATAAAGTCCTGAACCCTTAGGTACAGCATGAGTGGAATGGTCTGTTGATATGACAAATCCATCACATTCTCCAAATGTTTGTCTTGAGGGAGGAAGATGTTAGCCCCTTCCAGGTTAGTGACCTCTGTTCAGGCCAGACCCAATGTTTAACTCTATAAGCACACTTGCTGACAGAGTTCAAGGGAGAAGACTTACTGTATATATTAATGTCTCAAGTCACCCTAATAAGTCTCTCTCAGATATGAAATCTGCATTATTTCTGCAAGAAGACTGAAGACAGGTGTGAAAATCCAGTCAGCAAAAGGGAAATAGAAGTAATAATATGATTTGCTGTTACAGTGACAATCGCACAGAAAATTAATGAGTCATTGTCAATACACGATGTAAGAAAACTGTCCCATCTTGTATGGTACAGTCTATGGACAAAACAGTCAACGATAAACAAGGTAGATTAGTAGCTAAACAGTTTTTAATGTTACATTCCTACTTATGCCCACTGTGTTCCCCTGATAAACTATAGAGATATCTGTCGTGCCTTGAATCTTCTTTTTTTTTTCTGGATGTTGATCTAGGAAATTTGCTTGAACTGAGTTGTTTCATGGGTTAATATCTAGTGTCTGCATCACTGTGTACAGGATATCTGGCAATTTCACATATCATCCTGATGTTGACAGAACTGCTGTGAGCATTCTGCCAAACATATCTTTTAATCTGTGGACAAATAAATCTTGCACCTATCTCAAGAAGCAGGCAAGAAAACAATCATAATCTCAACAAATAAATGGATTCATCCACACTCCACAGACAAGCATTTGAGCCGGTGATCATAAATGTAAATATCTGAATTAGGACTGAAAAGTCATAAAAGAAAATGAAACTAAAGGGGTATGCATCAATCCCATTTAATGAAGTCAGCATTTATAATGAAACCTAGAAGATATTTTGCACTGAACCTTCGTTTATATACTTAGTGTTGTAATAAGTACATTTCTGTCTCCATACAATAACTTTTTAAATAGATGCAAGCATAGCTGTCGACCTCTCACAAAACCAAAAATAGTTAAGGATAAAGACCTGAAATTAGAGACCCACATTAAATACTAATACCAAGGTTCAGTACGTTCTTGTAAGGTATATGGCATTCTGCAAACGTACACATACACACACACACACACACATATGACCATAGTGCATTACTTTAATGTAGTCTAAAAAAATTTTTGCATAAGCCTCTTACATACTCTAACAAGCTAACCTTAGTAATTTAGCTAGAAAATAGTAACACTACATCCTTATCTACACACACACACACACACACACACACACACACACACACACACACACACACACACACACACACACACACACACACACATACACACACACACACCCACACCTTACTTTGTTCGCAGCCAGGTGATAATACATCTGCATTGCAGCAGCTGCCGAGCCTTCACTAATTCACAATCAGCCTTAAATCCACAAACGAGCAGCCAGAAGCTAATAAATAATCCATAAACGAGCACTTCTAATGATAAGCCAGGGCAGGCGCGAGCATCAGCAAACAAACCGTTCCCACTCAGAAAGTATTTGATTTTGAGCCGGAAATATGTGTGCATATGTACGCGAGCTCAATTCCGACAGGCTGGCAGCCCTGACGGAGCTGACATCATCGCGCACGATGACGTCAGCTGACAGTGCGAAAACTTAAAAAAATAATAAAAACACAGTGAAAAAATCGGAACTAAAGGGGTGCCACTCGGGAATTGTGGCACCCCAGTTTTGGACCCCAAAACTCGGTAAAAAACGAGTAATTCGGGACAGTTGGGAGGTATGCTACTTAGTCTATTACTAACTTTCCTAGGATCACTTCTCACTGGCCTTTACCATATCTGACTTTTAAAACCTACCTTCACAAATCAGTTTCCTCTACAACTGCTCCACTCTCTGTGTCTACCCACTCCTTTCGCCCTGCGAGCTCACTCCGCTCCACTCCCAACCCTCAATTCCTACCCATCCCCAGGGGTCCTACTCTTATACTTTCTAACCACACCTCTTCCTCTTCTCACTACCCACTTCACATTTTCCATTGGCCAACTTCTATTACATCTCCCATCTCTAACCACTCCCCTTCTTACTCTCCACTCCCTCCTATCTTTACACACTCCCACCTTATATACTTCCATCCCCACAAATATACAACACTAAACTATTCCTTCACAATGGCTTATTTAACTGTCCCTCTTCAAATCTGATTCGACTTCACTCTCTTATCACTACCACTACTAACCTTTGTATATTTACTATCTTCATATGAGCACCCAATATATCCAGAAACTAATTATCACAACCAACAAACCAACTCTCAACCCTTACCACACCTGCATAACCATGCAAACATAACATGGTCACCTAGCTACCTACTTTCAAAGTATCATAGAACACTACACATGAAATATAATACACAATATTTCAAAAGAGTGTTACTTCTCTACAGCAAATTCCCTAATCCAAGCTATCTACTACAACTCCTCACAGTAAAGGACGGTGATATTCATCCTAACCCTGGCCCAACTGTAACCCCTATCACTCTTCAAAACCATATTCAATTTATCAATTCTCCCCTTGCAAGACCTTCTAACTCTCTCCTACTAGCACATCTTAACATACGTAGCATTAACAACAAAGTGACTCAACTCCATGCTCTCCTAGAAGTGTACTCCATTGACATTATCTGCCTAACTGAAACATGGCTAAAACCTGTCATCAAAGGCAGTGAAATTATCCCATCTGGATATAACATCCTAAGACTTGACAGAGTAGCTAAGAAAGGTGGTGGGGTGGCTATTCTATTTAAATCTGGCTTTCAATTAACCACTTACAACTGTAATCCACCTCATGACTCCAATGCTGAGATTCTCATCTCTAAACTTGAACTTAACAAAGCTAAATCAATCTATATCATCTGCATTTATCTGCCCCTTGGAAATAACATAGCCACCCTGGAAAATATCCTCTGCTGGCTATCCCAACACCTGCCTCAAGAAACCATAATCCTAGGCGACATAAATTTAGACTGGAATTCCTACAATAGTAGCCTTCCTACCACCCACATAAACCTATATGGTTTTTCTTAAACCATTACCTCCCCCACCAGAATAAATAAAGCTAACAAGAAAGCAAGCATATTAGACTAGATTCTCACAAACAATCATACTCTCTACTATGATTCTGGAACTCTCCCTGATGATATCAGTGACCACTCACTTACCTACATCATCAGATATAAAGCTAATACCCACTCCCCAACCTCTATTAGACAGATTAGATCCAAAAAGAAATTTAACCCTGATATATTCCAACTGGAACTAAGAGCATGCAATTGGGCTCCCTTAAAACAACTGCCTCTAGATGAAGCCATTAATTTCTTTAATTCTACCTTTCTTGTCATTCTTAACCATCATGCTCCTTCCAGATCTATCAGAATTAAGACCAAGTCTGCTCCATGGCTTTCTAACGAAACCAAACACAAAATTCACATCAGAAATAAATATTGGGCCAAATGGAGAATGACAAAAAACACTGCTGACCAACTAACCTTTAGACAGCTAAGAAATGACACTAAAAAGGCCATATTTTCTGAAAACAAAAATACTTCTTACAATATCAACAACCTAATCACAACAACCCACAGAAATTCTGGGCCAGCATTAAGCAATTACTCCACCCAGGTCACTCTACTACACCAAACCCTCAAAATACAGACCAGAAAAATCCCATCCATACAGCTAATACCTTCTTTACAGATGCTATCCAAACACTAGCTAGTCAATTATCATTGAATACCTTCACATTACCTTTACACTCCTCAACCCCCCCCCTTTCATCTCAAACCTGTCTCTACCACATTTATTCAAACCCTTTTGAAGAAACTGAAACCATGCTCTCCTTCTGCAGACCTACTGCCTTCTGAATATCTACAGCTATCATCCAATGCCATAGCCTATCCTATTTCCATGCTGGTCAACAGGACAATTACTGAAGGTTACATCCCCACCTTATGGAAAATCTCCCATATTATCCCCCTACATAAAGGCGGACAGTCCACAGAAGTATCAAACTATCGCCCCATTGCCCTACTTTCTCCCCTAGCATCATGGAGAAATGTATCCATAAACAACTTCTCCACCATTTAATCGAAAACAATTTACTTTCCAACTGTCAACGTGGTTTCAGACCCTCACACAGCACTACCACTGCCCTCCTGTCCTTTACTGAATACATTAACAAACAGCAAAACCTGAATAATCTTTCTTCTGCTCTATTTATTGACCTGTCTAAAGCATTTGACATGGTAAACCACCAGATTCTCATAAACTTCCTAAAATCTCTGTCATTAGACCCACTTTCCATGAAATGGTTCCAATCCTACCTTGACAAACGACAACAAGCAGTACTTTGGCATAATACTCTATCCTCCCATTTACCCATTACCTTAGGTGTCCCTCAGGGTTCCATACTTGGACCCCTTCTTTTCTCCATATTTATTAATGACTTTCATCTAGCTATCCCACAAGCCACGTGTATACAATATGCTGACAACTCCACACTATTATGTTCAGCTACATCCTCCCATGACCTTCATGCTCTCACCCAAAAGTATTTACATAGTTGAATAATGGTTCACTCAGCATTGCCTTCTTTTGAACCCAAAGAAAACCAAACTCCTTCTCTTCACTCCTACTCTGAAGTTCTCTCCTCTTCAGTTCTCAGTGACATCTATCAATGGTACTATAATATCTTCTGACTCTACCACCAAACTACTAGGTGTCACCATCGACAATAATCTGAACTTCGACATCCACATCAATAATACTATAAAGACTGCCAATAAAAAAATTGGAAGTCTCTATAGGATTAAACCCTTCCTTTCCCCTACTGCTAAACTACTATCACCCACACCCATTTGATCTCTACACTCCTTTATGCCTCACCCATCTTTATTAATCTCTCCAAGAATAATCTCAGCAAATTGGAAATGTCCTATAATAACATTGCACGATTTGCTACAGGCAACCCATTCCAAACCCATCATTGTATAAATTTAAAACAGCTAGGATGGTTAGAACTACAACACCAGATTAAATTTCACCAACTAACCATTGCCCACAACATCCTATACAAACCTTCTAATACTCCAAGTTTATCTACCCTCATCACTCCCTATAAAAATATAATGTCCTTACGATCATCTCACAAACTTCTTATCCACACCTCAAAAGCTAATAACAGAGCTGGGGATTCTCTCTTCTCTGATACTGTAGGTAAATCCGGGAATCTTCTCCCTAATGACCTCTCCTCACTCACCTCTCTATCTCTCTTTAAAAACAGAATGAAACTTCTCAAAACATACTGGCTATGCCCCTGCTCCAAACCAGACTAGTCATCTACCTCTACTAACTTGACTTGCCTATCCAGTGCTTACTATCCTTTACTACATTTCCCATCTTATTATATTTTTTTGATCTACCTTTTTTCATTATTTCTATCCTCTTTATATACCTTTTCTTAAGCAAATCCTTTGCTACAATACTACACATCCAACTTCCTTTTTTTTTTTATACTTCTGACTTAACATGTATTATGTCTCCATACTTAAAAATAGCACTGTTTTATGGTGCAGGACCTCAGTGTTAGATCCTGCTTAACCGTTCTGCTGTAATTCACATGTTGCAATTGCTGATGATTTTTTTTTTTACTATGATTATTTCCTTTTATCTACCTCTGACTTAACCTGCATTGTTGTCTCAGTTCTTTCAATTTGCACTGTTTATGACTTTTTACCTCAGTGCTACATCCTGTTACAACCTCTATGCTGTAATACACGTTACCATTGCTGATGTATTTTTTCAAGTACTAGGAAAATTGCTAGTTTTACTAGAATATTAGATTTTATTTCTTATTTTTTATTTTTTTGTACTTGTATTATTGCATTGGACCATGTCTTGGAGCTTATCTCCCCGGGCCTCTACTGAAAATGGACATATATCCAGTTAGACTAGCCCAGTCAACATGTGTAAAATAAATAAATAAATAAATCTGAGTGTTGCCATTGAGATTCTTGACGTAGCTATTGAATGCTTTGTGGTTGTCTTTAGAATCAGTGGTGATTTTGTTTTCGTAACTAGTTTTGGAGGATTTTATGAGGGATCTCAGCTTCTTACTGAGGCTGACCAGAGAGTTCCTCCAATCATGGGATTTTACTCTTTTTTGCAACAGTTTCTTTCTTCCATTGTAGAGTTTGTTTATGGCATGGGACCACCAGATTGGCTTCCTTTTTTGGAGGATAGCATCTTGGTTCTGTTAGGGATAGCACGATCCATGCACTGGTGTAAGTGCTTATAAAGTTCATTTGTGTAGGATTCAGCAGTCGTACCTCTATTGTCCATCTGCATGGGTGTCGTGAAGTTTGCCACGTCTGTCTTAAAAAGTGTGAAGTTGGCTTTGCAGAATTTTTTATGGTGACTTCCCTAATGGGGGGTGGGGGCGGGATGTGGATGTCTATGGTGATTAGCTTGTGGTCGGATCTAACCAACGAGGAATTGACCTCTGGTGTGGAACACATCGGTCACCCATTTTGCTAGTGACCAGGTCTAGGATATTGTTGCCCCTGGTGGGGGTGTGGATGAGTTTATCTAAGGCATTAGAATTTATGAATTCCAGAAAACATTGAGCAAAAGAGTTGGTACATCAGTAGTTGGTAATGACCAGGTCTAGGATATTGCTGGAAGCTTCTGACTATAAATGGACATCTTGCACATTTACCACAGTGAAAAGTTCCATTTTGAATTACTGTATCATATCTCATTTCTATGGGTAAGTTAAACTTCCCATGTACCAGAAAATTTTTAATACTTCTCCCTCTCATATAAGAAAACCTTCATTTTTTTTATTATATAAAAAGTTTAAGCATACATCCCTTTCTAAAATATCCCAACTATACTTAACTAACTCTATTAATTTTTTTGAAAACACAGTATACTTCATACGAAAAATATGTAATCCTGCACTTTATTTCCTTCCTGTATTTCATTTCTTTCCCCGTGCTTTTGGTAATAACCCCCTTTCTTTCTTATATTTATTTTCTTTTCAGCTTCCATTACTATATCACTTCAATACCCCATTAGTAAACATTTTGATGTCCTTGTCAATTTCTTCTTTATATTCTCTAACTTCACTACACAGTCTTCCTATTCTTAAAAACTCCTCAAATGGGATAGATTCTATAGTATGAGGAGATGGCAACTTGTACCATGTAAAATATAGTCATACTTTTCAAACTTTCTGTGAAAGTGTGTTTTGATATTACCATTGCTCAGTCCTTCTAAAGTAACATCCAAATAATTAACTTTACTCCCTCACTGTAAACCATCAAAACCTATACCAAACTTGTTCCTAGGTAGGCTGTTAAAGTAAGGCGGTTAAGAAAAAAGAACCAATTTCTATTTTAAAATTTAACATTCTTTTTTCCAATACGTTTAAATAGAGAATGTAATTGGAAGTGATTTTTATAATAAGTCTCTTTAAAAGGGGACAGTGATTTTTTGACTAATTAACTGTTAATTAAGAAGGTGGGGTATTTAAAAGGAATGTGTAGATTTCTGAAACATACTCTGCAAAAGGCTTGTTATAGCTGAGGCACTAGAGCACTTTATTCTGTGCTTTATTTTGTGTTTTATTTTATTAAAAGTGTTTCATTTCACTCTGGCCTTTCTATTGTGTGATATACAAGTATAGTTCTTTTTGATGGTTCGATAATATTCATACCATAATTTGATCCATAGTGGGACCCAGTCTTTTTTTTCTATCATAGTATTCAGTTTGAACAAATTATATCATTTTATAAAGTTAGGTCCAGTAGCCCCAGTCCTCCATTTTCTTTTGGATGTATACATTTCTGGTAATTTATTCTGACCGACTTTGGGTGCTATATGAACTTAGCTAAAATAATGTTTCATTCTTTAAAGAAATTATTTTGCACTATCACATTCAGTGAATTGAAAAGGAATAATATTATTGGAAGAATATTAATTTTAATGATTGCTACTTTTGATGGGAAAGTGAGTTCTATTTTTCCCTATCTTGAGATATCATGTTCAATATCTGACATCAGTTTTAATAAACTTATTTTGGATAAAAAGCCTTTGGTCATTTTGAAAAGAGATCCCCCAGGTATTTTAAGGAATAACTTACTTTTATTTCTGATCTTGAAAAATAGGAGACTGGATGATCCACTGAGTTTAAAGGGAAAATTGGAGATTTTGTTGGATTAATTTTATAGTCAGAGGCTTCTGAAAACATCTTTATAGAGTTTAAGATTTTGTTTAGATCACTATTTGGAAGTGTGAAGTATATATTTAAATCATCTGCGAAGGATGTTAATGCTATTTTAGTATTTAATAATTCTGGGATGCAATGATATTTTTTTTGTATTATGAGTAAGAAAAGGGGTTTTATGTATAAGTTGAAAAGGTAAGGAGATAATGGGCATCCTTGCCTGGTTACATTCCTGATTTTTATTGGCATTGAGTTTGTTTAATTTATATTTAGCATTGTCTGGGAATTTTTGTATAGGATCTTGATTTTGAATGTAGTTTTGGGGTATATCAAAATAATGCATTACTGAGAATAAAAAATGGTGGTTTAATCTGTCAAAGGCTTTGCAAGCGTATGTAGCTAATGTATATATTGGGCTCTTGTACTGCTTTGAGAGCAAAATTATCATGTCTAGTGTTAGTGTATTATCCCTCATTTGTCTGTTTTGCATAAACCCTGACTGACCTGATGATATTATACTTGGTAATGTATTTTTTAATCTATTTATTAACACTGCTGCTAGAATTTTTATTGTCCAAATTGATTAGAGAAATTGGTCTGTAAGTACATAGATCTTTATTATCTGTCTTTTTTTTCATATGAAAATAATTTTAGAAGTATTTGGATATTTACCTGTGATACCATTATTGATTATGAAATTGTATACTGACAATAAGTGTTTTGATATTTTTTTATGCAAAGGTTTTATAAAAATCAGCTGTGTAATCATCTGGGCTGGGGGATTTACCTTTTTTTTAGACTGTTTATTACTAGTAGAATTTCTTGCTGAGTAAGAAGTGTTTCCATTAAGTCTTTTTGGTTTTGGGTTATTTTGGGAAGTTTAGGTGGTGGTGCTGCAGTAGCGTTGTCACCTCACAGTAAGACGCTGTCCGGTTCGATTCTCAGCTAGAGCGTCTTCTGCATGGAGACATGCGTGAATGGGCGTACCTTCATTGAAGGTTGTGCATCAGGGCTGGTAACTCGGCACATAAAAATCAACTACCAATCATTAGCGGACCGGAGTTCCGCTGTGGCGACCCCTAACCGGGAAAAGCCGAAAGACACAACAACAACAACATGATTATTTAGAAAAAGATCTTTCTCACATTCTGCAATTGTTTATAATTGTTGACAGTATTGTTGAGAATAAATCTCTGCAAAAACTTTCAAAATTTCTTCATTCTTATAGTAAGAATTTCCTTGATATACTATTTCTAATATGAATGAAGTACTTTTATTCATATTTATTAGTTTTGCTAATATTTTTAGGGGACTTGTGTCCATTCAAATCCTTTTCCTAATGATCTCAGTTCTATAAAGGAACATTGTTCAGCATGTAATAGGTATATATTTTTTTGAAGTTATTTAGTTGTTCCTCTAAAGATAGACTAAAGTTATTGGATAATTCTTTTTCTGTTTCAACTATTTTTTCTTTATTTGTAACTCTTTATTATTATATAGCTTTTTATAGTATGTTGCTTTTTTAATCAAAATTCCTCTAATCTGGGCTTTCATTGCTGCCCACTAAATATCATAAGGGATTTGTGATGTAGCTATATTGTTTTCAATTTCATCTAGGATGTTATTAATATCTTATATGGGTTCCCTATCAGAAGCCTGAAACACTATAAGCTTGAAAATCAAAATCCTGAAACCAAAAGCCTGAAAACTCAAAATCCTGAAAACCCAAAATTCTGAAACTCAAAATCCTGAAAACACAAAATAGACATAGTGACGTCATTGTGGCTTTGCTGTTGTTAGCCCTGTGGTGTTAGGTCATGTGTTGGGTTCAGGTAAGTGTGCGGTTGGTTTTATGTTAGGGTTAGGGGCGGTTTAAGTGAGTTAGGGTTAGGGCGCAGGTTAGGCATGTATGCAATAGTGACAAAAATTAGGGTTAGGGGCGGTTTAAGTGAGTTAGGGTTAGGGCGCGGGTCAGGTGAGAGTGCGATAGTGACGGACCTTAGGGTTAGGGTTAGGGTCAAGGTCAGTCGGTAGATATTAGTGTCTTTGTATTGTCATATTAGCATTATTTGTGTTTTCAGGATTTTGAGTTTCAGGATTTTGGGTTTTCAGGATTTTGAGTTTTCAGGCTTTTGGTTTCAGGATTTTGATTTTCAAGCTTATAGTGTTTCAGGCTTCTGATAGGGAGCCCTTATATGATATCATTTTTGAAGTAGATTTATATTTAAGGTCTAATTATATCTTTTCATTTTCAATTTAGCAGGCTTGGGCCAACTTAAATTCAATGTTATTTTGGAGTGATCTGAGAAAAATCTGGGTTCTGTATGATATTTGATCTTTGCCTTTAAGAAATTTTCAGACATTAAGAAGAAATCTAATCTGGACCATGATTTATACCATTGTGAATAGTATGTGAATTTATTTGTAGGTAAATTGTTAGCTTGAAAACAGTATAGGTCAAATAAATCAAAGTATGTTTTAAGGTCTAAAATTGCTGTAGTGGCCTAAGCATTATATGTTGTGCGCGTACAAGTTCTATCTGTCATGGGATCACCTATTCAATTCCAGTCTCCCCCACCACTGATGTAATATTGGGAAAAGGGTTAAGATACTATATATTATATATTGTTGTAACAATTCTTGTTGTTTTACACATGAACCAAATACATTCAAAATAAGGATGTTTTATCTAGGATAGGTTTTTGAGCAGTAAAATAATACCACCTTCCATTCATATCTAAATTGTATTGTAGAATTGTTTCTTTAAACAGGGTTTTAACTATGATTGCCACCCCTTTACTGCTACTTTTATTTCCTGGTGTAATATTTTTTTATCCATTTTCTCTCTTTGTCTAGGGACCAGTTCTCCACTACCATGTGGCTTTCCTGTATGAATGTTACTTCTGCCTTTGATTTGCATAGTAAGTATAATAGTAACTTCCTTTTTTTGATTTCTCTTATCCGTCTAATGCTCCATGCATCAATTAGCTACGCTTTTTCTTTCCTTTTTTCCTTGTTTCTTTTCATAATTTATTTGGTTTAGAAATATCCCCTTGTGTCTATTTAAGACATTTTTGGGCAAAATGTTTGGCATTTATATTTATAGCACTTGAGTCTTCCAATCCTTATCCTGTGCCTAACCACTAACCTACTTGGCCAGGAAGAGAAAAGAAAATTAGAACAAAGAGTTTTTTTAATATGTTGGTGAAAATTACTTTTACAATTCCTAATACCACTATATTTTAATTCTTTAATATTCTGTTTAACATAACAAATATAAACTAAAAACATTAGGTACCCAAAGGCTAACATATCCTTCCCTGTACAGCTAAATCGACACTACGGCTCCTTCCTGAAGTGAAAAAGAAAAACTTCAACAGGTATTCAATATTTATTTTGCATCTGTTTTCTCAGTTTTTGTCTTATTTAACAATGTGGATATTTAGATATAGCTCAACATGTTTACAAAATGACATTAATCAGCTCTTATAACATGTTTAGATTGAATATATATGTTCCTCTTTAACATTGAGTTTCCATTACGGAAAGTTTTTTGTTATACAAAAACTCTGTAGGTTTCTAGCCAAGTATTTGTGCATTGTTTTGACATTGAGCAGATTTTAAATATTTGTTTAGTTTTTTTTGGAACTTATCTCAAGTGCAGTTTATTTGTTACTGCATTTCACCAATTCATCAATACACAATCAAGTCAGATATTTGCTCAGGGTTATTGTATTTACATAGAGTTATGTTTACCTATTTAATCAAGTAGAAGACAAAATGCAAAACTGGATTAACAAAACATCATGATTCTATACAGTTTCAAATAGAAGTACACACCCCCACAAGATCTATCCTTTATGCAATACACTAATATACAGCAATAAGAAAGAGAGACATGTTGGCATGCCAACTAAAATTTAAGAAGTAAATTTCAGTTAAATTCTGTTTTATAAGACTTCCTTAAAGAAGTTCCTGAGAATGTGTGTGGAGCTTTTCTCCCTGGGTCTCCACTGAAAAAGGGCTCTGCCCCAGCTGGACTTACCCAGTCAACAAATGTCAAATAACTAAATATTTTTTTTTTTTTTTTTAGCAAGATTAGCCACAAAACGTCGGATGACCAGCTCATCTCAGAGTGAGAAAGAGAAACAAAAAAAAAAAAAAGCTGTTTTCCAGTATTTCACAAAGTTTTCATAAAGTAGATGCTAGGTTTATAACTTTGTCCTTAAACAGTAACTCATGTCATAGCCTTTAAGAAAAGTCTATATGCATTTATCTGCAGTAACATCATCCTCCTCATTTTCCTATTTAGTTTTTGCATCTATTTCAACAGGTTTTCTCATTCTCTTTATTATTTCTCCCATCTCCTACCCCCCCCCCCATCTCAGCCTCCCTTTGCCTTTTGGTTGTTTCTAATCATGCTTTTAAAGTTTTCCATCTTCATTTTTGCTCGTTTTCTGATGTTAGCATATCCGTTTAACTTCTCTTGTCCTATCTGCGAACTTATTATTGGGAGGACAGGAAACAGGAAGTGGAAGAGAAAGGAGTGTTCTGCTGAGTATTGTCCATATTTAGGAGCAAGGCTCATTTGAAATATTTCTCGTAGTTCATCTTATTCCATAATTATAGGTTCTGCCATGATCAGGAGAGAATCTGCAGTATAAAGGTAACATATTTATCATTTTCTGACTTTGTGAATGCATTTGACTGAATCAAAAACTTTACATAGCTCAGCTTATTTGTCTTATGGTGTTTCTGTACATGTTAAGCTCTAGTTTCTGGCAATTCATTAAACACATTAATAAAAGCACGTTTAGCATTGTCAACTGAATCTACTGTATATGTATCATCTTTGTATTGAAATGATAAGGAATTTGGGTAATGCATCTGAAATTTTATCTTTTTGGAAATCGGGCAAGTGCAGAAAGGTGAAAACTGCTGTTGGTTAAGTTTTATTTGGATGGGCAAGTCTTGTTTGAACAATATTTTATTTCCATTCCAAGTAATACTCTTTTTCTTTTTTGCTGTTAAGATTTTTGAAACTTCTTGGTAATTCATTAGTTTTACATAGATTCGTCTTGATTTATTCAGTATTTGTGTTGGTTGGATAGCGTGGTGTGCTCTTTCTATCACCATGCTGTTAATTTCTGCAGGGTTTTCCAATAGTTGTCCCAGAATTTTTTGTATTGTCTCTATCAGATTTGCTTACTTGTATTTTTCTGATACTCCTTGGATTAATATGTTGTTTCTTCTACTCCTTGCCTCCAAATGGATATTTTTTTGCTGTATTTATTGAATACTTTCGGTAGTTATTTTTCCATATTTCTGCAGTTAATCTATTTTTATTTAATTTTCTGTTACTTTAGCATCTGTTTTCTCCAATTGAGAGGCAATTTGATTTAATGTGACTCCGAAGCTTGACAGTTGGTCAGAAAAGTTTTGAATAGCAATTTGTACAGGGTGTAGTGCAGATTTTAAGTCTTCTAGGTCAGGTATTTGTCCTGATCTTGACTTAACTTTATTTACGCTTTCTTGCTGTTTAACAGTTCTTGGTCTTTTAATTATAGATTATTTTTCAGCTGTAGCAAAGGTAGAGTATTTAATTTTAGTTATTTGTGCTTTCATTGTTTCATCTTCTTTGTCATTTGACATCTTAGCAGAGTTCATTTCTATTCTATTTTACAGAGTTGACTTGGCCTTTCATTTTCTCCCTGCACGTGTTACATCTTCAGGAGGTTTATTTGGAGGTTTTATTAAAATCTTCTGATCACTTTTTGGCTTTTCTTCTTCCTCCAAGCGAAGTCTGTATTCAGTAAGTTTAATTTAGAGCTCTTTTTCTTTTCTTTATCTGTGCTATATTTGCTTAGAGTTGAATTAAATTATAATTATTATGGAGCCATAACAAAAAGGTATTCCTAGGATATCTGCCATCTTGGAACTCCTCATTTATCCTAATTTTAAATACATGTCTGCACCATTTTTCCAGCAAGGGACCAATTTTCCAGTGAATGCATTTTACCACTAGAGGGAGGGGAAGGATACGCTACTGTTTAACTGTTTGTTGTTTTTTTACAGCTGAGACAGTTGTCTTCTATCTGACTTTTTATCTATAATTCATCCTCTGGACTGTTATCAGAATGTACATTAAATGTTCAATGGCATGCACTGAAAGACTCATTCTAGTATTACCATTTCCTCTGCTATAATTATGCATACAAAAATATACACATGATGAATGCTTGAAAAGGAACAAAATCCAGAAGACCTGAGCCACTATAGAAAGATATCTTATGCATAAAATGTTACAAGTTATGTATTGCTGTTAAATAGTAATGTGATAATATGCTTTAGGAAGGAAATAGCATATAATGCAAATAAAAACATCTGCAGTATAGCATCATGAGTATTACAGCTCCCTTGCAGTTATAAACCATAATCAATTTTGATTTAGATTTAGGAGGCAATCAGCAGTCAATTCTTAGCATAAAATCTTCCACAGGGATGGTTAGCTTGTCTTAAAGAAGACCTGCATGTCTTTCATGTGTATCAAAGCATGCACATTTCCAAAGCCTTTGGTACTACTGCAACAAAGGGCAGAACAAGTATGACTTGCAGGGGTAAGAGGCAGTGTCTAGTCTTTTGTTAGTCATCCCTTCAATATTTTACATTATACAGTAACTGACTTTGGAGAGAACTGCAAGAAATCTTTTTCATACTTTCCTGGTATATTTTAAGTGCTCTACTGGTGGCATTTTTATCATTTATTTTGTATGCTCATCTTTTTAAAAATGCAGGGAGAAAACACCTCATTCTATGTGCATGTCTTTTTAAAGACGCAGGAAATGCATGCTTCATTTTGTTTCTTTTTCCCCCCTTGGTGTGTTTTGTTTTTTTTATTTACAGGTACTCCTATCTACCAGAAGAGGCAATTCCTGGGCTTAAACTGCACCACTGTATGAGTGTATGTAAGTAGAATGGCTATGTGTTTAGTCATGGTGACACAAAGATAGGATTGTAGGGTTATTTGAGAGTGGAAATGTGCTATTTGATTCAGGATTCTTTGCAAAGACTGTAGCAATAAGCCAAATAGCTTGCTGTTATATTATTTTGAAAAACAAGAACTTTTTTGATCAGCTTTGCGTTTATATCTTTTATTCTTGGTATTTTGCAGTTAAAATAGTTTAAATTTTCTAAACTGTTAATAATAACTAGCAGAATCATTCTGCATTACCTTGTTTCAATATAACTATAAATTATTGACTTTGCAAAGTATCATCTCTTTTTTATCCATTTTGATACAGCCTTATGTTATTACTGTTAATTCCTATACATTGTTCAGTTACTATAGGTATAAAGCAGTTATTTAGCATAAAGGTGAAGTTAATTTAGCCAGTACAATTCTGATGCATTTTCACTTTTTCTTTATGCAAATAATGATCACCTTTTGAACTTAAAAATCTACATTTTCTTTTCTGCTTGTCTTGTTGCCCCTTTTGGGCTTTTTTCTCACCTTATGAATTTATATAGATCCATTTATTGCAATAGAATTTTTCAAAAACAAATCAGTTACTTTTTAGTGAATAGTTAGATTCTGGTTTTATTTTAGTATATTTATTTAAAGTTTAGTGTTGTTTTGAATTTAATAGAGACTTCATATGATGGAATCTTTGAATTCTTATATTTTTGAAGACTTAATGCACATTCTTTGATGTACTGATTTTAATTATGTGGCATATACATGAAAAATGTTGATATTATGACTTGCAGTGATTGTCTAAAATTACAAGAATTAATTCATATAGTTAAAATAATTTTAGATGAAAACACCTTCCCACTTCATTTTGGTGGAGCGTTCACATTTTTAAAACAATTTATTAATGATTGGTGGGTGAACGTTTGCAGTGTCAAGGACATGGTGACAATAAATAATAAGACCTTGATCAACAACACAATTAATCAAGTCATTAAAATGTCTGGTACAGTTGTGGCTGAACCAACTGTAAAAGGGTAGGTAAGGAAAGGGAATAAATGGTACAAATCAACAAGTTGAAGACTAAAAAGAAATGTAATGATCTCACCCTTTCATTATCTGACCAGGAAACAGAGTATAAATGCTACTATACTAGATAATGTTGTCAGCTCACCATCCACTAAGAAAGGCAACACAGAATTAGAAGGCAATCAAATTACCTCTGTGTATTTGATAAAGATCTCAGACTATGATATAATTAAACAATAGATAAAAATGTAAGGTAATACTATAAATGAAGATATTATTAATTATGTTGGTGGTACTAATAAACACATTCATCTTTTCACTGAAGTACCTGATACTAATATACAAACTAGTCTTTACCCAGATGCTACTGTATAAAAGAGTAAGAATGCTGATGAAAAAGGACAAATATTGTAGATGAAAGCAGTATACAAAACATATACAAAGAAAATTAGAATGTTATTGACACAAGTGAATCATTGTCTAGTCTAGTTTATTTCATAGATTCATAGCTTAGTACTAGGCTGATTGCCCTCCTGGGCCATTTTAAGCCTAGCCAATTACCCCATGTGAGATTCAAACTCTGCACCTTGTGCTTCTAAGGTAAGCACCTTAACCATTACACCAATCTCCCATCCCTTAACTTAGATGTATTAGATTTGGAGACCTCTATTAGCAGAAATGTAACACTAAGGAAAAGGACAAGAGCAATAAGCAGGGAATAAAATGTAAGAGATAAGGAAAACGAGGAAAGGAAAATATCAGAGAGTACCGATGTGGCAAGAAGCATATAAACAGCAGATTCTTATACTTGTTTATTCCTTGTTAAAACCAGCTATCAGGCAATTATGAAGTTTGGATAAAAAAATCTTATTACAGTCACAGTATTATTGGGTTTAAAATTTTATATAAAAACTGTGTCTTAAAAGTTGATAAAAGTTCAAATAAGTATTACTTATTTATTATTCATGCAGGTGCTAATGATTTTAAACATACACCACTGAGTTGTATAAAAACCTTCAGTTTTGGAAGTCACTGAAAAACTGGAAAACAACAAAATTAACTTTGTATTAAGTGAAATTAGGTGGATTGTCAAATTGGGTAGTCTCTTTCCCTTTGGATCTAAATGAAGTGTTGTGATTGGATGTGTAGGTTTTGGGGTAGGGTTCCTTGCACGCAATTCATTTTTTCACTGTTGTGTTGATTGTCAGCTATTTTGATATAGCATTAATGAAAGCTTTGGCCAAAACCCATCTGCTTATCATTTAATATGTGAATTTTTGTATGGAACAAACTACTTGTTTTTATGCTGACAAGAGTGCTGTTGATGTTTTGTTGAGTATTTTGCTGGCCATGCACTTTCCTGTACTTGTGTGGAATTGGATTTTGGTGTTATTAAGTGAAATTATTCCATGTATGTAGTGGACTGACTATATGTACACAGAGGCAAACTTGTTCAATGACTGACTTAGGCAACTTACTATTGTTTATAATTTAAAGTTATTAACATACTGGGAGGACTGTCTTTATGGTTACATGATATTTTGTATGGACAAGTTAAACTTAAATCCATATGGTGCTTCATATATTTCAAACAAAATAACAGATTACATAACTTGTTTTAGGGATAACTACACTAGCAAAACAGTTAACAAACACAACAGACCTGACACTACTTTGAAATGTTATTATTGCAATGCTCAAAGCCTGGGCAACAAATTCAACAAACTTATTGAATTAATTCAGGAAGAAGGTGATAAACTAATTGCAGTTATAGAATCATGGAATACTACTGGTTTTGAAATAAAGAATTGTATTAAATAGGAGTGCTTGCATGAGAACAGTAGGGGGGTTACTTTATAGATGCATAAGACAATTTCCTCATTTCTGGTAAAACAGATACATGAAATGGAGTACATTATTGTTCAGATTATGAACAATAGCAGTATTAACAATATTAATTAGATTCTTTGCTATTGTACCATGAGAATGGAAAGTATAAAACATCAAAAACATCATTAATATTTATATAATTCTGAAAGCATAATGAATTACAAGATTATCATATTTTAGGGGACCTAAATTACTCTGACACATCCTGGGACAATTTATCTGATAAGATGTTTTTTAAACAAAAATTTATCAAAAGATGTCTTTTAGCAGTATGACTCAACTCGTTATTGAAAATACAAGAGGAGAAAATATGCTTAACTATGTTGCAACAAACACTCCTGAGTTAATTGATAATGCTACTGTAAACGTGCCTTTAGGGAACTCTGAACATAATTTCATAGTTTTTGATCTTAGGTTTACTGCAAATAATAAATATCAAGTAATATATTACAACTATGGTCTAACTGATTACAGTAAATTAATAGACCAGGATAAATTAACAAATTCTGTTCATTCTATCAAATACTTGAGGAGTTATCTGCTAGTGTGAAAACAACACTGACTACAAACTCAAGCAAAGGGAAGTATTCATTATGATGAAATAAACAACTTTAAACAAGTTCTAAGAAAGAAAAAAAGAAAATTTAATCTGTATAAAAATATCCAATAATTAGGAACATGAGAATTTAAAATGGTGTAAGTAAAAACATAAAAGAAAAAAAAATAAGGAAAACAAAAATCAAATATGAAATTTGATTAGTTAATGATTAATCAAAATCTTTTTATAGACATATAAATTCATTAATAATGACATAAAAGTATTTTAGAATAAATACAAGAACAAATGATCTGTGGAGAATATCCAATGAATTTAATAGACCTTTTAAATCATCTTAAAGAAATAATTATGTTTCATATGAATATAAAGTTTAAACTACTGTGTATGATAAATACCCAGTCTTTTCTATTACTATAATATCAGAAGCTTTAACTAAAACTAAAAAGGCTTCTTCTATGGGTCCAGACATACTCCCTGTTGTATTGCTATCTAATGTCAGAGAAACAGTTGTTCTTAGTCTTCATAAATTGTCCAATGAATTATTAATAAATGAATTTGTACTAGACCTTTCAAAAATATCACATATAACACTAATATATAAAAGGGGGAAGAAATATTTACCAGAAAATTAAATGCCTATAAGTTTAACATCAATAACTGGAAAATGTTTTGAAAGATGTTTGATTGAATTAATGAATAAATCTGGTGCAAGTCTTTCCATCGCTGACATTGAATAGCAGGGCTTTATTAACGAAAGATTTACACATAGCAACTTAGTCATTTTATTTATGATTTAATAGTTGAAGCTTTAGAGATGGGACTATCCCCAGGTATTATATTTTTGGATTTATATAAAACTTTTGATATTTTACCTTTTTCTGTAATAAGTAATTGCATAAAAGAAATGCAAGCTATATATACATGGGTCTACTTCATATGATCAACAGATCATTTGATCGACAAACTTTTCAGAGAGACCAAAACACTGAAAGCTCAAAGCACCGAAAACTCATTTGATCGAAACTCATTAACACTGACACATCAAATTCAAAGCATTATGCCCTTTCCCCCACTGTATTGCGATCCTTGAGTTAGAATATTTAGATAGTGGGGGCATGGCGGGCACAGCCCCCCACATTGGGGGGTGTGTGGGGCAAAGCACCCCACATACATTATACATTTCAAACATACATATGGATACTTATAGCAAAAATGACTGACTGTTTGCAGACGACAATATTTATCTAAATAATGTGGGAGGCTCCACCCCCACACCTCTAATGTGGGGGGCTCTGCCCTCCACACCCCCCTAACTATTTATTCTAACTCCAGGATTGTGCTACAGTGGGGGAAAGGGCATAATGCTTTGAATTTCATGTGTCGGGGTTATGAGTTTTGATCAAATGAGTTTTCGGTGTTTTGAGCTTTCGGTGTTTTGGTGTTGGTGAAATGAGTGTCGATCATATGAAATTTCGATCATATGAAGTAGACCCATATCTATCTATATATATATATATATATATATATATATATATATATATATATATATATATATTTGTCCCGTTCCCCCCTTTAAATAACCACACCAAACACATAAACACATTTGACGACCTTTATTAAACTCTATTATACAATGAACTTATACACACAAAAACAACATTAGTGATCTTCCTCAGCAAGAATGTTCTCAGGGCAGCATCACCACTCACCCTGGATGAATTTACCTCAGGGCAGCATACCTACTCACCCTGATACCTCCTCCACCAGGGCAGCGTACCTACTCACCCACATAAAGAGGCAGTGTACCTACTCACCTCACCTCCATACCAAACCATTAACCAATAACCACCTTCTTCAGAGGGGGAACAGAAGAGGACAATCCTGTCCCTCTTTTCCGCCTCAAATTGCCCACATCTTCCATCCATAAACAAAAAAAGGGAGGGTGGGAGGGCCACCAACTCACACCAAATGTGCCTACTTCCTTTAATCCCTAACACTTAATCCTGTCAGAAGTCCCTCCTTCTTCTACCTCACTTCCTTTCACATCTCCCTCTCCCTTTAACCCTTTCACCAGCACAATCCCACTATCCTATCCAACTACAACTCCTCACCTTAATTCCTACCTCTATACCCTCCCCACACCCCTTTACCCTTATTCATGGGACAGGGACAACTTAGTTTGTCCCAAACTACATTTGTCCCGCCCCACCCCCTTTAAATAACCACACCAAACACATAAAGACATCTGACGACCTTTATTAAACTCTATTATACAATGAACTTATACACACAAAAACAACATTAGTTATCTTCCTTAGCAACAATGATCTCAGGGCAGCGTCACCACTCACCCTGGACAAATTTACCTCAGGGCAGCATACCTACTCACCCTGATACCTCCTCCACCAGGACAGCGTACCTACTCACCCACATAAAGAGGCAGCATACCTACTCACCTCATCTCCATACCAAGCCATTAACAAGTAACCACCTTCTTTGGAGGGAGAACAGAAGAGAACAATCCTGTCCCTCTTCTCCACCACCAGCCTGGTCCCCAGGCTGTTCCCCCTCCTAAACCATAGCCGCAATCATATCCTCTAAAAAGAGCTTCAAATGCGAATTAAAAAGATCCAATCCTACATCATTAAGGTGTACTCCATCTGTTCAGTACCAAGACTCCTCTCCATCCCCAAAATTTCTATGGTCAATAGTATGCATTCCCAAAATTCTTAACTGCCTAGTCAGCCTTTGATTGACACACCTTCTGACCCTTTCAATTGCTCTATAACTATACGCAGCCCTCCAACACAAACGAGGAACCAACTCTGACCACACAATTTCCATACCTGGATACAACGTCTGTAATCTCATCAAATCCTGCAGAATAATGTCCACTAATTTTTTTTTTAAAACAATGGCCAAGTCATTGCCCCCAAATGAATGACTAGTATACAAGCACAACCCACCTTCAGTTTAGCCCTCTCAAATTCATGCAACAACCCATCCCACCTAAGACCCCTAACACCATACCAAGTCACTGACCATCCTAAATGTGATAAACCCAAATTTTTCCCATCATCCCTAACTAAAGCACGCTTCTCTGCCCAGTGGATATACAAATGCCCCAAGATGATAATGTGCTTCCCTAAAAGAAAAGAAGAGAAAATTAATAATCAGACCACAACTTATCTGATATAAGACAAAAATGCATTTGAAGACCACCTCCCCACTCTTTTAATCAATTCAATGGAACTACCCTCTCTAGCTAAATCTGAGGCCCTACCTATCCTGAATGAGTGAGCTGCAAACCTCTCCACCGGAAATCCTATGCAACGTAAAACCCTTCTCACCAAAGTTATGAATCTACTATTCGACACCACCTTCCCATCCATTGAACAAAAAAATGAACTGATCCACACTCCCCTTCTACCTCTTCATAAATTCTTTAGCCCACATTACTGGACAAAGGCAAGGATTCCTGTCAGGTTTAAGCACCACCAAACATCCCCTACCCAATTGATCTATCTTACTCCTCCTTAATGCAGTAGTACCTCACCCTCCCCTATGATAACATCCTTCCAACATAACGAGCCTAACAACTCTGAAATATGGAAAGTGCCAAAATATAACCATGTACATAATGCACCCCACATAAAGTAATCTGAAGACCCCCCTTTGTAACAAACCTAACCCTTTCAACAAAACTTTCAATATAACCCTCGTAAGTGGCCATCGATTATCCCTACGTTCCACCACCACTCTCCCCCAACCCCTCAACATACGCCCTAATGTCCAAGACTTAGTGAAGTCCTGCAACCCTGCTACCTTAGCAAAAATGCTAATTGCAGCCAAATCCACCTTAACTGTCTGCAAAGCCTTGCCTAGTCCCCAAGCATGAGCTACATATTGCAATAGTAATTCCTCCGACCTTACCTCTTCCTCTTCTGGCAGCTGCAAAATAAACTGATTAAAATCAGAAAGAGCCCTACTATACTCCTTCCTCATAGAAGGGGCCCAGGAATGCCGTACCAACCACCTGGCTACATCGACCCAAGATTCCACACCTCCTCTGGCAGGGTTTCTGGCACCTCCTCCGCCCATGGAACCAACCCTTGAAACCTGCAAAACTGAAATCGGGACAAGCTATCAGAAATCTCATTCCTTACGCCAGGCACATGCACTCCTGTAAAAGAAAAATTTATTAAGAGGCTCGGCAAAACCAATTTACATAATGCCAACAATAACAAACCCGACTTAGCCGTCTTCTTTTGCAATACCCTCACTACAGCCATATTGCCAGAGTGAAAAACTACATGTTTGCCCCTCAAATGCTCCTTCCATACCACAGAAGCTGCCCATATAGGCATCAACTCTAGAAAGGCCACATCCTGCTTCCATACTTCTTTCCAATCCCACGGCCATTCAGGCCCAAACCACCGGCCCCCGAAATAGGCCCACATGCCAGCACCCCCAGCTGCGTCCGTAAACAGCTGAAGTTCCTCCTGCCCCACCCAATCTGACTGCCAAAAAGATATCCCATTAAATTGTTGCAAAAACCTATTCCACAACACCAAGTCCTCCAGCACCAGTTGGGTCACCCTAACCCAATGGTGTTTGCTCTGACCCCCTTTCAATAAATATGCCACTGACCTGCAAAAAGCTCGCCCTGAGTGTACCTCTCGACAGGCAAAATTCAAAAGCCCAAGCAACTCCATAACTGAACAAATCCGAATCTTATCCTTACCCAACACCAAACGTATAGCTGACCTAAGCCTCTCTATTTTATTCTCGGGTAAGCAAAACAGTCCCCGCTCTGCAGCAACTGTTAATCCCAGAAATTCTAATGCTATTGCAGGAATCTCCATCTTATGCTGAGCCAATGGTACCCCTAACTCCTCACACATAATCGTAAATTCCCACAACCCCTCCTGTGCTCCTAACCTTTCTTTGCCCACCAACAAGTAATCATCTAAATAATGCACTGCCTTTTGAGTTCCCACTCTCTGCTGTCAAATCCAATGCAATACTGTACTGAACTTCTCAAGAGTCGCACATGCCACCCATAGGCATAGCTTTATCGAAGTAGTACTTATCACCTACCTGCATCCCCAGTAGTGGCCAATCCTCACTCCTAATAGGCAACACACGAAAAGCCGACTCAATGTCAGCCTTAACCAACCATCATCATCTTCTTTCGTCTGATTCCCGTTAGGGGTCATGACAGCAGATCACCCATTTCCATTTCTTCCTGTCCTCTGCATCTTGCTCTGTTACACCAACCATCTGCATGTCTTCTCTCACCACATCCATAAACCTTATCTTAGGCCTTCCTCTTTTCCTGTTACCTGGTAGCTTCATCCTTAGCATCTTTTTCCCAATATACTCAGCATCCCTCCTCAGCACATGTCCAAACCAATGTAATCGTGCCTCTCTGGCTTTGTCTCCAAACCTTCCAACCTGGGCTGACCTCTAATATACTTATTCCTAATCCTGTCCACCCTCGTCACACCCAGTGCAAATCTTAACATCTTTAATTCTGCTACATCCAGCTCAAACTCCTGCCTTTTTGTTAATGCCACTGTCTCCAACCCATATAACATAGCTGGTCTCACTACCCTCTTGTAGACCTTCCCTTTCACTCTTACAGGTACTCGTCTGTCACAAATCACTCCTGACACTCTTCTTCACCCACTCCATCCTGCCTGTACTCTCTTCTTCACCTCTCTTCCACACTCACCATTACTCTGAACTATTGACCCCAAGTATTTAAACTCATCCACCTTCGCCACCTCTACTCCTTGCATCCTCACCATTCCTCTATTCTCCCTCACATTCACACACATATACTCTGTCTTAGTCCTACCAACCATGGCTCCCTAAATTCCCTAATCACTTTCACTGCATCATCTAAGGGAGCGTAATGCACTCTAACCTCCCCTTCTGCAATAAAATCATTTACTGAATTCCCTTCTGGATATGACAAGTGATGTATCAATCTGAATTCCCCCGCCCGTTTCTTCGGCACTAACCCCAAAGGCGACACCCTGTAAGTACTGAAAGGCAGATTGTCAAAAAGACACAATAACTGCCCCGCCCAACACTCTTTCTCCACTAAAACCTCCAAGATATCCTCTTTACCTTGAACAGATCGCAGATTCTTGCAACCCCCCCCACCCACTCCCATGGTGGACTTTATAGGAAACCCCCCCTGAAATCCTTGTATTATCTCATTTTTGATGACCAGACCTGGAAACTGATGAAGCATACCTCGGAGAACCTCCACCTTAATGGGGAACGGTGCCCCTTCCTCTACTGCTTCTAAATAACCAGAGTCCAAATCCCCGGGACCCATGAAAATTACCCCTCCCCTGGACCGGTTGAAAGACTTGCGAGAAGCCTTGCCCACCAAATCCACCCTCACGACCCATAACACTAGAGTTCCAGGTGGACAGATCTTGCCAACCACAGCCAACGGCCGAATGATTCCCTCCACATCTTGAACAAACGTGTGCAAATTTGCACCCCACCCATGAACAGGAACCACTATTAAATGACCAACATACACCCTCTGCTTCCGTCCCACTCACCCTTCTGTTAAAGCCATCGTAACTATACATCATCATATCCAACCATAGATCTGGATGACGCACCTCCCAATGGAGTGACTGGTCCACAGCCTTCCGTTTGCAGAAATGCTGATCATACCAAAGCCACGCATCACCTGGCCTTAACCATTGAGCCTCACGAATGGTAAGGAAATAGCCTAGAAGTGGCAGGGCCAAGGACCCGTTCTTCTCCAGCTGCACTGCCAAAAAATAAATAAAGCCAACCACTCAATTATCCCATGTCCTAGGGTGAAGCTTACCTACCCTCTGCCTTCCCAATGCTGCTAAAGCCGCCAACAGGTCCTTGCTATTAGAGGACACTGCTTCCACTAGCATTGGACCCCTTCCACATCGATCAGCTCAAATAAATCCACATACTCTTCTTTCCAAATTTTTTCCTTAACCGAGCCAGGAATGTGCGAAGTCAGGAAAACTGCTCCTGTCCCCTGTCCCAAAGACTGAGTAGCCAACCAGTCCCCCGGCCATAGCCCAAAGTCAGAGCCTACCTCTGAGCCCAAGACCAAACTGTCCCCGGAAACAACAGCCATCCCCGTCGCATCTCTAACCAGGTACCTGGCACCCTGTGCTAGTTGCCTCTGTGCCTCCTCTATCCCTTGCGCACCACCCCCGAGATCCCCAACTGACAAGTCTTCATCATCCCTCCCCCACCACAACCCTCAACCCCTAGCTCCCCAGACAATACTGCCATAGTAAAACCATTACCTGCACCTTCGTCTTGAGATGTACTGGGAACCGGTGTATCCACTGCTACTACCTGCTGCAATGCCTGTTGCTTTTTCCCTTGAGCTGGGGTTCTCACTGCTGTGTGCCGCCTCTTCCAACCCTGGGTCTGTTCTGGTTCTTGTACCACCTCAGATGTTGCCGCCTCCTGGAACAACTCCTCTGCTTGGGCCACAATAGCTTGCCATCATTGCCTTAGTTCTGGTAATTAAGCCATCTGTAAAAGAGAAACCCAATATTAAAACTGTTCCACAAACCCAACTGCCCTACTCCCCCCCAACCCCTAGTGTTGCCTTGCCCTACCACACTCTGCCAACTCCCCTACTAACGTATACTCTGCAGCTGAAAACCACCCCTTGCATAGCTTATCTACTAATCATACAGTGTAATCACTTAACTAATGCACTCCTATCTCCCCCATACCTTAAAATATGCCCCTGCCTGGCACACCCTTCATCTTTCAGCTGCACACCCAATCAGCCACACCTCCTACAGCTTGCAACACCTTCCTAACAGTAGAATATAACCTATGTATAAATATCCCTCCCCATATATATCTATCTATATACAAAAATTATTAAATATTAAATAAATAAGTAATCCTGCACATCTAACTGTATACCTACATACCAGCCACCCAGTCCTATCACCATTCAACCACAACCGAGCCTGTAACACTTACCTTTCCTCTCAGATTTACAATCCAGAGAGGTAACAGCCAAGGACAGCAGTGCGCATGTACAAACCAGCGCCCAGATCCAATGGCCGAAAGAACGGCAGAAGCTACCCATGAAACCACCAGGGAGGACGGAAACGATTTACCACCACTACCACCACCGAAACAAGGATGCAGGGACACCAACACAGCCGCAACGACCATCCCAAAGAATGGACAGAACCAGGGACTGGAGAAAGAACACAAAAAACCCACAAACCCACCAGGGAGCATGAAAAGATGATCCACCACTACCCGTAAAGCTGATGAGACCGGATTGTGGTGATGGACACCCCACAGCCTACCACGACCACCGGGAGAACACTTTCTTAACAAAAAGGACACAGCAGCCCATGAACCCACCAAGGAGCATGAGGAGATGATCTGCCACTACCCCCAATCCTAATGGGACTGGATTACGATGATGGACCCCCACACCGCCTACCATGACCACTGGGAGAACACTTTTCCTTTTTTTTTTTTTTTTTTGGGTTACCCGGCCCGCATGGCCACAAACGGGAAGGAGGTAATGACAGACCCGGCCTACCCACACGGATGTCACTCGACCACATGGCCCAACCGAGAAAAGGCCCAATGGGCCTGATGGATCCCCTGGAGACACACAGACAACAGGGAGCAACCTCAGCGGCACTGGACGACCACAAAGACCCCAACCACCACAACCGGCCCTAGCACCCAACCGGAGCCACCACCGGACCACCAGGAAGACCTCAACTGTGAACAAATGCTCCAGGACACTGAGAAACACCTACTGCAACCCCAGGCCTACCGGACCACCGGAGAATCACATCAGCACCCAGGTAAGCCGAGCACCATTCAGACCGACACTCCCCCCCCCCAACCATTCACCCACACATACACTCTGCTCTCAGTATTCTTTCACCCTTCCCTACCAGTAAATCCTGTCCTTCAACCTATATTCCCAGACTCCATCCCCACATTAAATTAGACACTATAGAGAAACACCAAGAGGGAGAGGAGGGAACTGACCCAGTTAACTTAACCCCTTCCTCTCCCCACCATCCAAGGCCTACCTGCATCCAAAATACCTAGAGGTCGTCTAGACGTAAGCTAGTTGTTACTGCACGACCAACTCACGCCAAATGTGCCTACTTCCTTTAATTCCTAACACTTAATCCTGTCAGATGCCCCTCCTTCCCCTACCTCACTTCCTTTCACATCTCCCTCTCTATTTAACCCTTTCACCACCACAATCCCACTATCCTATCCAACTACAACTCTTCACCTTAATTCCTACCTCTATACCCTCCTCACATCCCTTTACCCTTATTTGTGGGACGTGGACAACTTAGTTTGTCCCAAACTACATATATACACAAACACATACATACATACACATTTTTCTTCAATACCATTATTGGAAGTAGATCAGCATAAGGAATTAAGAAATGATGATCATCTCAAATGTATCTTTTTGAAATCATGCAAAGTCTGTTTGTACGAAAACAAATGGGTAACATTTTAAGAGTACTTACAGCTAGAAATCTTGCCTCTCAAACCTTAGCACAAGAAATCTGGACAAAGCCTGAAATAATGGGGGAACAAAGGCCCAAAAAGAGTGACAGATTTCAAATATTGCTCTTACAAACTTAGAAAGTTGTTAGGATAAGTTTGTTACCATGCATTTTTCTGAAGGATAAGAAGTCTGAAACTCAAAGAGCTAAAATATGAGACAAAAATCTGAGCATTCTGTGAAAATCTGAACAGTTGAGAGGTATGCTAGGGATAAGATCTGCCTTGTTACAGTTTATAAATCCTTTATAAGCCTTATCTTAGAATACAATAATGTGCTTTGCATATATAACCAGGACAGCTGCATGGTCTTGAAGACGCCCAAAGAAAATTCATTAAAGGAAATGTTTCAGTTAAATATTTAGACTATGATAACAGATGCATTGACTTAAAATTATATTCTATATGCTCAGGTATATTTGTGCAAAGTTAATAACTGCATATAATATTTTTCATAACTCTGTCTTGTGAGTTGCATTTAACATGAACATCTTCATGTGTAACGGGGACAGAACAATATGAATTTTAGGATTGCATTATGCAAAACAAAAATAAAATACTCATTCATTACTAACAGAATGGCTATAACATGGAGCAAAATCCCAATTATTACTTATTTGTCAAGTTGTCTGACCACTGTTAAGAAACTGCTTGACCACTGGATGGGTGATAAATTGCATATTCCATATATTAAATAATCCTCGTCCCTAGTTTGCTTTAGATCTAAACACTGTAACAGTAATTATGAACTCTAATAAGATAAAACATGCTGCATAAGATAAAACATGCTGCTTACCTAGCTTCTGAGAATCATCCTTCATATCGACTTTGCTGAATACCAGTTTCTCCATCATGCTGAGACTGCTAAATCCATCTGCTATTTTATCTACTAATCGTCTTTCTTCATTTTGCAGACTCACTGAAAGCTCTCTCAGACAAGGAAACTGGTTTATATTTGAAAATATATATTCTGAAAAAGAATATAAGTTAAAATGAATTCTTACTAATGCTGTGATGTACATTATTGAATTAAACATTAAACTGTGATGCAGAATATTAAAGTGGTGGTGTTTCTATGCAGGAATACTTTTCACAAGATCAGACACTGATTTCCAAAAGGGAAATATATAAGCTAAATGAGTCTCATTATTTATTTTCCAAGTCCTAATCAAAAGTTTTGGTGGAAGAACACTGTTTCAATCAAAAACGGAGTTTAATCATTAAAGCAATGTACAGAGGAAACCACTCTAAAAAATATTTGCGACTAACATCACATAGCAACATGTGCCAAATTCTGTAAAAAAGGTTAAAACAGTAATTGATTTTTGCTCATTCTGTAAAGACGTACATTTTATAATTCTCTGTGCTCCATGAATAATGAATATCAGTGCCTGTCATACTGTTAATGTCGCGGTGACTGTAGAGCTTTTACTTAATTATTTTTTTCGCTCAGTCTTGATAATGGTTTAGTCTGCTTCATCAAAGTTAAAGCTTTTAATAAAAATAAGTGATTTTCCTACATGGTCACACCCATTCAACTTTCCCTCTCAAGAGTGAACAAAACTGTGAGAATAACCCAGCCATGCTAGCGTTTTCATTGTGAAATACCTTAAACCTCCTATAACTGATACCCAGGGGATTCATGCAAATGACCCCTTAAGCACATACAGTGTTTCACTTACATAGCTTCTGAATACCCATGAATTTTTACTTTTTACCTTTTAAGTCTTTATGGTTACATTCAGGGCAATAAAGCCAAACCCTACTAGCTGTGCACATACATGTTTCAACCTTTTTAGTGACCTCATCAGCACAGCATAATTGGATTGTTTCTCTATACTTTAGAAACACATAACTTCAAGTCAAGTCTGATGTCTGTAAGCATTAAGATGCCTGTAAAATACCTCTACTAACATCCAAGCCATCAGTCTGCATTGCTGGGGACATGTAAGTAGTTTGTTCTCTTGGAGTTATCACAGGCTGCCAGATGTTTACCATGACTCTTTATGCCAAAAATACAGTGGGCACTTGTTTACCTCACAGGTTCATAGGTAGTTGCTGGGCTACTGACCCAAAGATCTTTATAAGCCTAGCCGTGTGTACCCAACAACACAACATAAAGGTGCTTAAATTCGAGATCTTAGTTAGCAATGACTGCCCATATCTAGGAGGGTCATAGGTGAAATCCCCGGCAGTAATTTACTGTTTCCCATCCAGTCATCCAGGCTACAATTAAACAAGGTCATAGAGGGGCTCTGTTTGATGTGAACTGTAGCCTATTCCAGAGAAATGACAACCTCTGAAAGATACATCTGTCTCTCCAGCAGGTCCTATTTATGTTGCAGGCCAGGTTAAGGTCCCTGGAGCAAGTGAACCTTATCCGATTTGACTTGAGGATGTGCAGCATTTATATTAGGTTTGAATCCGAGATTGCTCTGTAGGCCAGGCACAAGTCTCTTCTAAGTAGACTGTATGCTACTGAGTACAGTGACAGTGACTTCAGTTTGTCAATGTATGACATGTGCGGGAGACCCTGAATTTTTTTGGTTGGAAATCTCTGAGGTCTCTCAAGTCGCCGCAGATGCCTGGTTAAGCTACATACGAAAGACAGCACTCTGGTCAGTTATTGGCCTGGTGGGGGTCAAGTACAGGGGTGTTATGACCTCTTTCACTCTTGAGGCAATGCCTTTGCTAATGTGATGTACGACATAGAATGCCTTCCTTTCCACAGCAGACACATGGTGGTCAATGTTTAGGCTACACTTGTGTTCCCAAGTCTCTCAACGCTGAGTTGTTACTTATGGTATTATTACTTATATGATAGTCTGTAGAAATATCTTTTTTATCGAAGGGGGTGAAAATGCATTTTTTGCACTGAGTTTGAGTCCAAGGCTTTGGCACCAATCATTGGTTTGTGTAAGTCCCTCTTCAAGTATATTGCCATCGTTTGAGGATTCAATGACTGCACCTAATTTGCAGTCATCAGCAAAGTTAGTCAGCCACAGCCCCTCTGTTTTGGCCTGAATATCTGAGAAGTATATTCCAAACAATAGGGGGCCCAGACCTGACCCCTGTGGAATCCCACTGGTGACAGATCTGCTGGTTGATGTAAAGTTCACAACTTTGACTGAGTGTTATCTGTCTGTGAGCCAGTTAGCAACCCACACAATGACATAAGAGTTGATATTCAGCTGGGAGAATTTATCAATAATGCTTGAATGTGGGATTGTGTCAAAGGCCTTGGCTAAGTGAAGATAGGCTCTATGTACAGATTTGCCTTTGTCTATGGCTCTGGTGATATTTACAAAGAAGTCCACCAGGTATAACAGGCATGACCTTCTTTTGACAAAACTGAACTGTGTCAGGTCAAGGGTTTGGAAATCACCTATATCCTTATTTATAAGGTCCATGATATGAGGGATGATCATCAGAAGCTAGGTAATCAGCTTGTTTTATCTTATACAGCATGTTTTATCTTATTAGAGTTCCATGGCCTTACAGATAAGGTTGGTTAAGCTTATAGGTCTGTAGTTTTCAGGGTCTGTTGCTGTACCCCCTTTATGAAGGGAGATGATGGTTACTGTTTTCCATGCAGCAGGGACAAAACCAATATTTAAGCTGTGGTTGAAGAGAGTACCTGATGGAGTTGCTAGCTCATGTTTTAGACCATTTAAAATGAAACCTGGAATGCTATCCAGTCTCATAGAGGCTGTGTTTTTGGCCTTGGACAGAGCATTAATGACTTGCCCTTTAGAGATGCAAGGTGGGGGAGATGTAGACGAAATGCTTTGTGGAATGTTGGGGGGGGGCAGGGGGGTGAAATTTTCACCAAACCTGTCAGCTAATAGGTTAGCCATTTTCACAGGATTAGTGTCTGTGATGCCATCCACAGCTAGTTCAGCACATGTCTGGGTCCTACCTTTTAGGTTATGGATATAGCTGAAGAATGCCCTATGGGTATCCTTAGCTATGGTTGCTAAATTTTTATCAAAGTTGCCCTTAGAGGATTTTACAACTTGTCTTATTTTTTGTTCAAGCACAGGAGGGTGTTGTTCCAGTGCTGGGACCTCTCTTTTTTTATTCTTAGAAAGCAACTTCTTCCTTTTGTTGTATAATTTATTAATACTAGATGTCCCCCAGGGAGGCTTGTTTTTTTTTGAGGATCTTGTTTTGATCCTATTGGGTACAGCTGTGTCAATGCACTTGTATAGGTGTTTGTACAGGGCATTTGTGTATACCTTAGTATAGTTGTCAATGCCATCTGTGGGAACAGGAGCTTGGAAATTATTTATGCTATCCCTTAGGAGGGTATAATTAGCTTTGTTGATTTTTTTTAGCTTGATTTCTCCTAAGAGGGGTTCAGGTGTTATAGCTACTTCAAATGTGACTGATTTGGGATCAGATTTAACCAGTGATGACCCTATTCTTGTGGTGGTGTAACAGTCACCCATGTTGGTGAGGACCAGGTCGAGAACATTTGAGACCCTTGTGGGGTCCTATACTATTTGCTCCAGGGCGTAAGCGTTGGCAAAGTCCAGAAGCCTTTGTGTGAGCATGTTGGTACTTGTATAAATTTCCCAGTCAAGGGATGGATAGTTAAAATCACCCATGACTAGAGTGTTTGGTTGTAATTTGATTGACTCAAGTAAGTCCAAATAAGCAGAGTGGGTATTTTGGCTCATTGAAGGGGGCCTATAGCTAACAATGACTTGAATAGGGGTCTTACCCACAGTTAGCTGAACTTTGAGTAACTCCATGGAGTTTTCTTGTCTAACCAGTCTAGAGGTGTATTTATCTTTAAGGAAGATAGATGCTCCTCCTCCTCATTTGGTTCTCAAATGTTCATTTTGTGGTATGAAAGTGTGGAAGGCATTGTAGCTTTGCAAGGCCAGGGTACTCTCTGTGGCCCTGAACCACGTTTCTGTGACTGCACAGATGTCAACATCCTTTGGAGAGAAGAGCGGTTCCAGAGAGTGTGGTTTCTGATTTAAACTCATAGCATTTAACAGTATATTTGTGTATGATATTTTCACATCAGAAATTTTGTTTGTGAGACCTTGCCTAAAAAGGCAATATGGGGGAGGCAAGTGCCTTAGCCAGTAACCAAAAGCCTAGAGGGGACAGGTAAAGACCATCTCTGGCAAAGCAGTATGGTCTATCAACCATGTCATCCCATGCTGACACGAACTGGATCCCCTTAGAATGACACCAGAAACTAAGCCAATTGTTGAAGTCAATCATTTTTTGTTGTGGTATTATCCTAGGTGAGGGTAGCTAACATAGTCACCACTTCTCCTTCATTATTTGTTACTGAAGTCTTATCCAACACTCAAGTAACCAAAAGTTCATTAATCAACCATATTTCTTCCATATTCACATTTACTGTAGATTATGTAATGGGGATCCCCACTCTGTCTACATGTCTGCATCAATGCTACAAGAACAGTCCATGGCTGTGCAGTTCTACTTGTATGTAGAAAACCTGGACCTTATTGTTTTATTTATTAATAGTTAAATATATAGATTTGTACTGCTGGTATTTTTTTTTAAGTTGTCATAACCAAAACAGCTACAGGACATCTGACAATCCTGTTTATTATTCCAATAAAATGAAGCCATCATTTCCCTTAAAGAAACTGACTTCCTGTACAGAAAATTCCTCTTCCATTACAATGTATGACTTTGGTGGCACTCGCATTGGATTAGGGTCATAGATTCATAGGTTCATAGGTAAGCACTCAGCTACCTTGCCATTGTAGGCCATTTTAAGCCTAACCAATTTCCCTTGCAAAGTGAGAATCAAACATTGTGCTTTCTGTCTGTGAGGCAATCACCTTAACCACTATACCAACCCTCAAAGCCAAAATGCATTGCAGCTTCACAGACCATAAAATGAACCAGGGATGTGGTAGTAAGTGTGCTTGGTGCTAACCACTAGACCACCAGGGACTCCCTTTATAGATAAGTACTAGGCTAATTAGCCTTGTGGCCCATTTTAAGCCAAGTCAATTTCCCTCAAAGGTGAGAATCAAACCCTGTCTCTTGTGTCTGTGAGGTAAACACCTTAGCCATGGATGACTTGTAGCTGAGGTCATCTTGTTTATTTAAGGATTTCAAAGCATGGGTAGATGGATTTGGTGTGCCGAAAACAAGAATGAATTACTTGAATAGGGCTTAAGGGTGCTGAAATGAATATTTCAGGAAAAAGATCTGAGGAAGACATACAGAAAAATAGCTCAAGTAAAGGATAGAAGATAAGTAGGATTTTCTAGTCCAGAAGCTGATGAATTCAGGCATGCATTGTATTTACAAAGTCTAAGAAGAAGAACAGAGTGACAAGAGTGAAGTTGCCATATTAGGTAGCTGAAATTTCGCTGGAAATGTATAAACTCAACAAGCATCCACCTAGTTCAGCTGTCATTTGTCATGTATATACTTATATTGGCAGACTGTACATAAGCTAGACTGCAAGAAGATAGTAGTTTAGAAAAAATAGTTGCCAAACTATGGAACAGAACAGTCAGGAGATATAACATGGGTAAATTCATAAACTGGCAGTATTTAAAAAAAAAATGACGATCTAATTAACTGCTGGGTACTTTGGAATTATAATAAATTTTATGCCATTTTTGTACATTTATGCCACCAGTGTCTGTCTCTTTTGATCTGTATCTCTTTTTCTCTTATCTTCATATTCTTAACACTGGTTTTCACATTGTGATACTTAATTTTTCAGCAAAAAACCTTTGCTAGACCACAAAGGCCAGTATTTCAAAAAGTGGCACCAGGGCCTTGCCCCTAAAATTATCTTTGTCTTTCTTCTTGTTTTGATGACATTAGCTCAGACTGTTCCACCACAAACTATAATGGTGACAGTTAGGTGGGATATAGGCTTCTCAACATAGCTGTCTGTGGTTAAAACTGCTGATATTCACCATGAATAGAAACAAAGCCTATCATAGATACAAAAGCAGTTAACTTAATCAGGAGGCCTGTGGTATGCAAGTACCTCATTGTTGCTCACTTTTAACATGCAAATAAAATCCAGACCATAAGCCATAGATAGCCATAGATAGTAGGCAATCATTCTGTTCTGAAATCGAAAACTATCCCAAATAAATAGGGATGACATTGAAGTGAAAACAAAGAGAATGAAGATATGAACCAGTCTTTGGTAATTTCGCATACGATGAATAATAAGAAAAAAAATATCTATAGTCAAAACCAGCAGTAAACTGTTAAACTTCTGCTTAATAGTTTTAACATGAACAGTGAACAAAAGAAAAGGAAAAATAGGTTAGATGTCAAGCACCTTAAATTACTAGCCCACAACCTCTTTTGACTGCAGACCTGAAAATGTGCAGCAGTGTAAATCCTGACACAGTTCATTGCTTGAATGCAGAAATATAGAAGGCTAATACAATGTTGAACTGTTTCTACAGGTACTTTGGATACTAAAACCCGTAAATTATGTAATAGAATACTTTTTATTGGATCAGCATTATTTTAGAATAGAGACAGACTTTTCTCCCTTTTGGTCCAAATGAGCCCTTCACCTGGTACAAATAACTTGTTAATACCAGGCACAGTATTTTAATACTGCTTGTCCAAAACAGATATTTAAAAAGCTTCTGTGTGTGGAAGAAAAACTCAGTACACACCTTAGAGGCGTGTACATTTAACACAGATGCCTGAGAGAAAAAGTGATTCTGTTCATAAACTTACAGGTTCACAAATCCCTACTAAGCTTATGGCCAAAAGGCCATTGAAAAGCTTAGCCATGATACCCATTGTTGTTCAGCATACACTAGTAACATCTGATGAGAAGAATATTTCCATGTATCCTAAGCAATAATTTATGGTCTCTCATCTAATCAATTATGGTTTTGAAAGTAGGTACTTTGCTTGTTGTGTAGAGGGAATTTATTAAAAGGCAAGGAATGTGATGGATTATAAATATGAAATGCTGACAGGTGTTACTGATCTTATGGTGTTGTCTGAGGTCTTTGGCTTAAGTGTTAGAGAGAACACCAGTTCTGTAAAAAGGTGGAGAAGGCTGAAAATGGCTGATACTTTCAGTGCTCAGCCCTCAGGAGTTTATACAAACAAAGAAGAGGGGTAAAACTTTTAGTCTTTTGTGGTAATTTAGCTAGCATACTGCAGAAATTGCCAAGGTCAGAAAACTTTTGGGTTTTTCAATTCCATCATAGTGCTTTATGAGCTACACTGCAAAGGATGGCATTGTAATATGAGTTCATTGGTTCATATGTAGTTACTAGGCATGTAGTCCAAGAAGCCTAGTCCAAATTTCCAATTATCCCAAAGCATTGTCTGGTTGAGTGATTTACTCGAGGTCACAGAGTAGATAAATGAAGGCTGGGGAACTAACACTGTACCACAGGAAGTAGCTTGTTAATAGCACAAGCTGTAATCCTCTACTCTGTCTATTCAAAGATAGATCTATTAAGAGAAGACAATATGGGACCAAGACTGCATGGGAGCCTAAAGGAGCTGAGGAAAGCAGAAGGACTTTGTAACCACAACAGAGGTATGATGATAAAAAAAAAGTGTTAGAACACAGGTACTTAAGTGTCAGATAATTGTTTCTGTTTTAAGAGGGCAATGGGGAAAGAAGAGGCAGTGATGTTTTCAAAGGCAACTATGCTGCTTTTCTGGCAATTAAAATGAGCCTGTGACTGGCACACCAAGTTCTGGTCTGTTGTAAGCTGAGCTGGAGTATGTGGGTGTCAGAGGAGGATTTGACAAATGTGTCATGTTTGCAATCATTATCAGAGTCAGTTAGCCACAGTCCCTTGAAAATTGGTTTTATTTTGGGAAGTAACTCTTAGATGGCTATTATATTTGAAAGGGCAGGAAATCAGTTAATTGAAAGAGCCCAGATCAGGCTAGCCTAATGCTCTCTTATTGTTTTACAATCTGAGAGATCCACAGTATGAGAGTTTAGGCCCGGCTTGACTACAACAGGCATTTCAGAAGACTTATGGTGAATGATAAATCACTGAGGTTGAAAGATCATCATCCCAATATATGGTTGAGTATCATGAATGATAAAGCTTAGCCAACAAGGTTTGCTTAGGAGGGAAAGAGTATGGGTAAGTAATGTCAGCACTTTTTAACTTCACCAAGTACAAGTATAAGCTACTAACCTGATATGTGACATTAATAAAACCTGCTGGAGGGACAGATTTGTTTCCCAGAAGTTACTGCACCTTTGGAAGAGACTCCCACTTCATATCAAACAGAGCACTTCTTTGGCCCTCTTCAAATGCAATCTGGACAATTGGATGGGTGACTGTAAATTCACCCCTGGGGTTCCACCTGTGTCCCTCTTGGACAAGGGCAATAGGTGCTTATCATGGAAATAAAGGATAAGAACTTGGCTAGGCTTGTAAGAGCCCTAGGGCCAATAGCCTAGTAACTTCCTATGATCTTATGATCCTAAGTGCTTCCGGATAGCATGTCTATCTGTGCATGTTTGTTCAGCCATTCTAAGAATGAGGGGTTGCTTTTTTTTTAAATCAATAAAGAAGTCAGGTAAAGGTAGAATGGACATACCTCTCAACTGTCAAGATTTTCATGGAATGTTCAGATTTGTGCCTCATATTTTTGTCTATTCCTCATAAAACTGGGATGATCTGAAGAATGAAGGTACTAAATAATGACATACATTTGAGTTTCAGACTTCTAATTCTTCAGAAAATATATGTTACCATAAACCCTGTTACTCTAGCAACTTTCTAAGTTTATAAGAGCAATATTTAAAACCTGTCCCTATTTTTGGGCCTTTGGCCCTCCATTTTGTCAGGCTTTGCCTAGATTTCCTGCACTAAGAAGTTGAGAGGTATGAGGATGAAAATGGATGGAGATGGAGATAAGACAGCCCACAGGTTGCCAATGAAGGGGTCCTTTATGGTCAGTGGGAATGGAATTACAGGAAAGAGGTTTCAAAGGTTTTAATATTCCAACCCTAGTTTGGTAGGAAGTCTTGTAAAACTGCTTAAGGAGTTATCCAGTTAAGGAAGTGAAGGAATTCCTAGTATAAGTTTTAAGAAGGATTTTCTATTACAAGTTGCCTCCTGTCTCAGTGAAAACTTCATCCCCTCTGTCCCCCCATCAGTAAATCAGGACATCCCTAGTACCTGCCCCCCTCCCCTTATCTCTATGGAACAGGTCATCACTGCCCTCTCAAAGGCAAAAAAATACAGCCTTCATGGGACCCGATAACATCCCTGGCTGCATTCTACATGAACTCAGGCATGAACTTATAGCACCATTACGCACCCTATTCAACCAAAGCCTGAGTGACGGCTTTGTCCCAGCTAAGTGGAGGATAGCCACTGTCATCCCTTTACACAAAGGTGGAGCATCCACCAATCCAGGAAATTATAGACCCATCAGCCTATCTAGCCTGATCTGCAAGGCCATGGAACGGATTACCATGGACCTCATTAACAGTGACATTGGCAACCTCCAAACACTCGACCCCACACAGTTTGGTTTTCTCAAGGAGAGGTCATGTCTGTCAAATCTGGTGGCTTCTTTGAGACAGTCACCAAAGACATGGGCGAGGGGAAGATGGTGCACACCGCCTACCTTGACCTGGCCAAAACCTTTGACACTAATCCACACTTGGGCATAGTAGATAAACTCTCTCAACTTGGCATCAATCTATATGTTACCAGATAGGTAGCAAACTGGCTCACTGATAGAACCCACCCAATCAAAATAGGGGAAGCCACCCCAAGCAGTCGACCTGTAATGAGTGGCGTACCCCAGGGATCGGTCTTGGGGCCTCTGATATTCAGGATATACTTCTCTGAGGTACAGGCCAAAACCAGTGGACTATTGCTGACCAAGTTTTCAGATGACTGCAAGCTGGGTGCAGTCATCAATTCCCCAAGTGATATGGACATCCTCCAAGAGGGTCTCACCCAAACAAATGACTGGTGCCAAAAACATAGCCTCAGGCTGAATGCCAAAAAAATGCATCACCATCCCCTTTGGGGAGAATGATATCCCCACATATTATCACACTAATAACAATGTCCTAAGTACACAATCAGTAGTGAGGGATTTGGGCACCCAAGTTGATAACCTGACTTTTGACCACCATGTTGCTTCCGTTGTATGGAAAGGTTCTACATGGCCCACATCATAAGTAAGGGTATCTCATCCAGGGACAAAGAGGTCATAACATCCCTGTAGTCTTCCCCTATAAGGCCAATTATTGAGTACAATACCTCCTTTGGTATGTACCTTGCAAAGAACATGCCGCAGCTGGAAAGACCACAGAGGTTCCTCACCAGGAGAATTCAGGGGCTCAAATGCCTACCCTACACATATAGGCTAGAAGCCCTATCCCTCTACTCAGTTTCATACAGATTCCTCTGGGGTGACCTCTGTTTGGCATATAAAGCAATTTCAGACCCCGCTTTGATGGGACTGCTGCATATACGCAAGTCAAGCTCCACTTGAGCAACCCATAAGCACGACCTCAACCTTATCTGTGATATTAATAGGACTTGTTGGCAGAACAGATTTGTGTCCCAGAGACTCCCACATCTGTGGAATAGACTTCCTCCCCATATCAAACAGAGTACCTCATTATCTCTTTTTAAGCATAACCTGGATAACTGGATGGAAAACAGAAAATACACCCCTGGGATTCCACCTGTGTCCATGCAGGTAAGGGACTTTGGGGGCTGACTTGTCTAAACATGGGCTAAACTCTTGGCTAGGCTTATAATGGCCTTATGGCCAATAGCCTAGTAACCTCCTATGATCCTATGTGTCTGTTTTCTGCCAGTTGAATGCATTTTTGTTCTGCAGTGACTACCTATGCCTGTTTGCTGACTTCTTTGCAGTTGCAGATAAGAGTCCTGTTGGAGGTTTTATATTTTCTTGCTTTTTTGTGCTCCTTGGGGTTAATGTCATCCAGAAAGGGTAAATGCTAGTGTGGGAGACATATTCCCCATAAAGACTGTCATAATGTGTCTTTTTTGCTTAGGAGCTTCTCATGACCATACATTTTGTTCAATTTGTCAGGCATTCATCCCAAAAACCCTTCACAGTAGACTTTCTTCCCTGTCCTTGTATCTTGAAAAACAGTGTCTTAAGCTTCTCGCTAAAGATACAGTGTCAGGAATCTCCTGCCCCAAGGGTCGTCAGTTAGGGACGAAGAAGGTGGAAAAGGTACAACCAGAATCTTCCACAGTTCAGCCTCTGCCAGGTGTTTCTCCCAAGGTTGTTATAAACTTGGAGGCTTTCCTGGATGTGTTGTCAGATTTCTCTGCCATGACCGTGTTGAAGGCCGGTGAGGATCTGGCTGGCAGCACATCAGAAGAGGCTTTTTAGGCATCCATCTAGGACACTTAAGGAGAACTACTGTTGATTTTTTCTGAGAGGCCTACTGGATGTCCTCTGTTTTTAGTTGGGGAAGAAGTTTATACTATGGTTTTCTATTGCCATTCTGGGTCTGAGCCTTCTCATTTTTTGGAGAGGATGTCCCCCTAAAAAAGAAACAAAAATTAAACATGTTTCTTCTGTTCCTAGGGATCCACAAAGTGAGTGGCAGGCCTTCAATCAGGGGCCATTTACTGATGTAATGTCCTTAAAGCCTCCTAATGGGGTTTCGGTTCCTGCTCCTCCTTGGTCCTCTACTCCCTTTAAAAGTCCTAGAAAATAGGATTCTTCGATGGATGAGTTTGATTCTGATTACTAATCCCTGACCTATTCTATTTAATTCCTACTCCTTTGGACTATGGGCCAGAGGAGGAGGAATCTATTCATTCTGATGCTCCTTTTGAGTAAATTAACTTTGGGGAACACTCTCTAGGATTATGTATTTTTTTAAAGTGGGATTGTGTTCAGGTCTCTGATATCCATAAGAGGTACTATGAGATACTGCATTTGGAATCTCCTAAACCTGCAGCTATTCCTCCTGTTTTTGGCTGCTTTGCTGGATGCTTTTCTCTGATGCCTCTCATGTGCCTGATTCTCTGCCCCCTGCTCCCAAGAAGCCCAATAGGTTTTATAGGGTGCCTGTGGTTTGTTATTTTTTATATAAATGTCCTGCTGTTCAACCCTCTGTAGTGTCTGTAGCCTCTGATAAGCCATCTCAGTTGCTTCCTTCACTCAAGTTATTGCCTTCTAACAAAGACAGCAGAACAATGGAAAGGCTGGGTAAGAAGGTTTACACTTCTGCTACCCTAGCTTTTAGGGCTATTAATTATCAGACCCATATGTCTAGGCCTGTTTTGGAGCTTCTTTATCAGGCCTGTTAACTTATTTCTGATTTTCCAGACTCTGAGGATAAAATTTCTGTTCTTTCCTTGCTAGGGACTTCCTCTCAAGTTGTTCATCGTTATATTAACTGTAGTTATGATGCAGCAGATGCTTCTTCTAGGGCAGCTGTTTTTGGTTCAGTAATCAGGAGGCATTCTTGGCTTGGGCTTAAACCCCTACCTGGTGATATTAAAGCTAAGTTGATGGATACTCCTCTGGATTCTAAAACTTTTGTTTGGGGAGGCTGCTGCTGGTTTGTTTAATTCCCTTCAGAATAAGAGTATGTCCTTACAGGATCTTAAACATGTGTTTGTTTCTCCTGTGCCTAAATTTCAGAGAAACTATCCCACTAAGCCTGCCTTTGTTCGTAGATAATCCCACCCTTCTAATAGAGGCAAGAAGAGTGGCAAATGGGCTCCTCTTGCTAAAGCTACTTAGTTTTCAGGGATTCCAAAGCCTTCCTTTCCAGACAAACCAGGTGCTGTATGACTATCCATCTCCTCCCAGCCACATTCCTCTTTCTCTTTGCCTTTCTCTTTTTCTTCCTGTTTGGCTTCAGATCACTCAGGATTCTTGGGTTATGTTGATCATTCATCAGAGGTACTTCATGGTATGGAAATCCCATCCTCCTTTTATGGGCATTCCTTAGCCTCCTCAGGAATAACTTCCCATTTTCCCAGAGGTTCTTCAAAATCTCTTGACTCAGAGTACTATTCAAGAGGTGCCTGTGTCCCAAAGGGGGAAAGGGTTCTACTCCAGACTGTTTCTAGTGCCCAGAAAACAGGGCAATTGGAGACCTATTCTAGACATCTCTCATCTAAACACTTTTCTAAAAAGGTCTTGCTTTTGGATTTTGTCCCTTCAGATTCTGTTTCCTCAATTGCTTCATCAAGCCTATGTGGTGTCTCTGGATCTCAAGGATACTTATCTCCATTTTCGAATCCATCCTCTTTTCAGGAATTTTTTGCATTTCTCTGCTTCCTGCCAGTCAGTTCTCTTCTTTGCCCTTTGGCCTTTGTATTGCCCCATGGGTGTTCACCAAATGCCTTGCTCCTGTGATTGCTTTTTGCAGGCTTCAAGGGATTCAGATATTTCCTTACTTAGATGACCTGTTGATTCAGATATCCTCCCCAGAGATCCCTTTTGCAAAATCTTCATTTTGCAGCTTCTCTTCTTCAGAGCCTGGGGTTCACTATAAATTTCAAAAAGTCTTCTCTGACCTCTTCTCAGGATCATGTTTTTCTGGGTTGCAGGATTCAGATGGTGCCAATGCTTGTATCCCTGTCCCCTCCAAAGGCCTTAACTCTCATTTCTTTCTTTCACACTCTTCTTCCTCTGGCTTCCATTACTGCCAGAGAATTTTTGAGAGCTCCGGATTTCATGGCATTCACCATTCTGATGCTCCCTCTGACCAAACTTCATATGAGAAAGTTTCAGTGGTTTCTGATGTCAGTGTGGCTTCAACATAGGTTCATAGGTTCATAGGTTCATACTAGGCTATCTGCCCAAGGGCATTTATAAGCCTAGCCCATAGTTATGTGGCTTTCGCCACCCCTTTAGTTTGAATAAAAACTATGCCTATCATTTTTCTGTGCCTCTGTCAAGCAGTGACACTGAAGTAATCCCTGGGGTATATCTGCGATCTCCATCCATTGGTCAAGATTCCTCTTGAACAAGGCCAGCGAGGTGCTCTGCCTCACATGTACCGGGATTTTGTTCCACAGCATAGGGAGTCTCTGGGTGATGAATCTGTCCCTCCAGCACGTTCTATTTATAACCGTGTCAAGGTTTAAGTCTCCGCCCTTGTGGTTCTGAGGGATCTAGATTTTTGAGGTGAAGCATATTCATCAAATCTGGGTTTGACATGGCCTTATATGTCAGGCACAGGTCACCTCTGAGCAAGCGGTATGAGACTGAATAGAGCTGGAGTTCTTTCAGTCGGGCAGCATAAGACATATTTTTGAGACCCTTTATCTTTTGGTGAGGAACTTTTGGGGCCTTTCAAGCTGCATCACGTGTCTGGTCAGTTACATTCCGTTCCGGGCATTGTACTCAATCATAGCTGTAATGTGTGATGAGTACAGGGGACGATGACCTCCCTTGATCTAGATGTGAATCCCTTCATGATCAGGTGGGCGATATAGAAGGTTTTCCTAACTACTTTAGCAACATGAGTGTCAAACAAAAGGCTACTGTCAACTTGGGTCCCCAGATCCCTGATGACTTTTTCTGTGCTCAGTGGATTGCCACCTATATGGTAGCTAGGGGTAACCTTGTTTTCCCGAAGGGTATGACTATGCATTTTTTGGCGTTTAACTTCAGGCCATGGCTCTGGCACCAGTTATCCGTTTCTGTGAGGCCCTTCTGGAGGATATCTGTGTCAGATGTGTTTTCGACTATGGTGCCCAGTTTGCAGTCATCTGCAAACTTTGTCAGCCATAACCCTCCTGTGTTTGCTTGTACTTCAGAAAAGTAGATGCTGAACAAGAGTGGACCCAGGACTGAGCCCTGTGGGACACCACTTGTGACAGGCTTTGAGTCTGACATGGCTCCAGCAACTCTGACCCTGTGGGTTCTGTCGCTTAGCCAGTTTGCAACCCATCTTGTGATGTATGGGTTTACATTCAAGCTGATGAGTTTTTCGATGATACCTGAGTGGGGTATTGTGTCGAAGGCCTTTGCCAGGTCGAGGTAGGCTGTATGGACTGCCTTTCCCTCATCAATGGCCTTGGTGTCTGTCTCGAAAAAGTCAACCAAGTTTAAGAGGCAGGATCTGCCTTTGACAAAGCCAAACTGGGTTGGATCCAAAGTCTGCAAGTTCCCTATGTCTTTATTTATGAGTTCCATTATGATCCTCTCCATGGCTTTGCAGATAAGGCTTGTCAAGCTAATGGGGTGGTAATTTCCAGGGTCTGTGGAGGCACCGCCTTATGAAGTGGGACCACAGTCCGTGCGCCACTCCTTGGGTGCGTATCCTGAGGTGAGGCTAAGATTAAACAGCTGTCCTAACTGTGGGTTTAATTCCTCGTTGAGTTCATGAAGCACACAGCCGGGACACCATCCGGTCCCATGGATGCTGTGTTTTTGCCTTAGTGAGGGCAGTTCTCACCTGGGCGTTGGAGATGTTTGGGGGCTACAATCCTCTGGAATAGATATCTCTCCTTTTGGGGGAGGGAGAAGTTTGCACTGAACCTGTCAGCCAGTATGTTAGCAATGTGTGTAGGTTCAGTAATTTTCACATCATTTTGAACTAATTCTGAGCATATCTGGGAGTTTCCTCCTAGGTTTCTAACATAGCTAAAGAAGGCCTTATGATTGTCTTTAGAGTCCTTGGCGATTTTTCTCTCAAAATTTGCCTTGGATGATTTTATGAGAGCTCTTAGTTTTTTACTTATAATGATCAAAGGTGTCTTACCTTTCAAGGATTTTGCTCTATCTTGTAGTAGCTTCCTCCTTTTGTTGTAGAGCTTGTTTATGGCTGGGGTCCACCAGACTGGGCGCTTGCCTTTGGTACAGAGAGTCTTAGTTTTGTTTGGGATTGCCTGATCCATGCAGTCCTGTAAGTGCTGGTAGAAGACATTTGTAAGTGATTCAGCGGTTTGAGTAATGTTTACCACTGGCTCAGGGGCCTTAAAGGAGACCACACTAGTTTTTAGAAGTGTGAAATCGGCTTTTGAGAAGTTTTCACTGTGGTCTTTTTGTTTCAGGTGGGGGCGGGATGAGGACCTCCAGAGATTAGTTTATGATCTGATCTCACCAGTGAGGGGTATACTTCGGTGTTGAACATTTTGATCCCATGTTCGTGATGATGAGATCAAGTATGTTTTCACCTCTTGTGGGGATGGTGACTAGTTGTTCCATGGCATTTGAGTTTATGAACTCCAGGAATCTTTGGGTTAGAGTGTTCGGGCTTGAGTAGTGTTCCCAGTCTATATTAGGGTAGTTGAAGTCACCTAGTATGATGGTGTTTGGAGATACATTTATCCTCCAATGTTTTCAGGAAGGCCATGTGAGGTTCCTGAGTTTGAGAGGGTGGCCTGTAACATGCTACAAATTGCAGAGCAGTCTTGCCTATGGTTAATTGCACCTGGATGGTCTCCGATGCATCGTGCGTTGCCACCAACCTTGAGGTGTGGGTGTCCTTTATGAATATGGACACCCCCCCTTCTTTCTTGGTGTTGTTCGGATTTTGGGGCGGAGCATGATATGAGGTGAAACCTGTTAGTGCTGGGGTGCTCTCAGGAGCCTTGAACCAGGTTTCTGTCACAGCACAGACATCAATGTTCTCCATATTGAGAAGGGCCTCAAGTGCGTGCATCTTGAGATTGAGACTTCTGGCATTGAGCAGCATTACCCTTAGTTTTTTCCTTTTTGGTGTTCTAGGGTGGTAGGTTTAGAATTTGAGCCTTGCCTAAAAAGGCACTATGGGGGTGGCAAGAGCCTTTGCCAATATCCGAAGCCCAGGGTGACAGGTGCAAGCCGTCCCTTGAAGCAGCGTGGCTTGTCCAGCATGTCATCCCAGGCAGACAGACATTGGATCCCTTTGAATGACACCAGAATTTAAGCCAATTATTAAAGCTGATCATCTTATCACTGTATTGTGGCATCATTCTAGGTGAAGGTAGGATACTGCTCAAGGTCAGGGTCATACCTGCCTGGGCTACATAATCAGAGAGCTCCTCGATGTCCCTTTTCATGTAGTCCAAGGAGGTATGTCTCAGGTCATTGACACCAGCGTGGACAATGACTGAGTCGTACTTGTACCTGCTGTTGAGAGACCTGAGTGCTTGCGTTATGTGGGTGGATTCTAGCGCCCGACAGGCAGCTTACTGTGACCTTCTCCTTACTCAGTCTGGTGAGCGGGACGTCAGTGTGTCTGACTATGGAATCACCAATGACAAGTGTGTCTGGCATTTTGTTTGGCCTTAAGGGCTGTGACTGTTTGACACTCTGACTGTGTGGTCTATGTGTTGCATGTGTTGGGTCGTGAGGTGGTAGTTGTTTGGGTGTCTGCTTTGGTGGCCTCTGCTGTTTTGGTAAATTTTGATCAGAGCCTCCAGTATGTCTTTGTGTGAGTATGTGTATGATTTGAAGTTGTGATGGTACCATGTGTGACTGGGTATGTATTGTGTGTGGTTACCTTCTCCTCCTGTCTGGTCTTGCCAGTCCTATGTTGAGAGAGCTCAGCCTCCAGTTTGGCTGTATAGTCGCATCTCTCGCATGTATTTGTGTTTTGTGGGAGAAGGAGAGGATTGTCTGTGTACATGAGGCAATTGTAACATTGCCTCAATATTCCCAGGTTCACCAGTTGAGCTGGAGAGGACACTAGCAACTGATCCCTCGACATACTAGAAGTAGTAGATAAAGAACTTTCAAAGGACTCCGGGGGAAGTGGGTTTTAGGCTGGTGGGGTACTATCTATATGCACATCCTCTAGACTTTGCAGTTCCTCTTCTTCCTTGTCTCAAACAGGAACTTCACTGATGGATTCAGCGGTTGCCTCAGAATCCAGGGATCCCTTTTCATTCCCCTTTTCCCTCTCTCTTCAGACATGTGATGGGGGGATGAAATTTGGCTCTCTAAAAGTACAGGGGGTCTGGTTGCCTCATCAGCAGAAGGAGCACATCAGTGTCAAAGAGATGAGAGCTCTTCTCCTGAGTCTTCAGGTCTTTCATCCTCTTTTCTCTCCAGGGCCTCTCAAGGTGTTCACAGACAATAGCACTGTGATGTAGTATATCAACAAACAGGGAGGAATAATATCTTATCTTTGTCAGTTGGCACTTCTGGTATGGAATCTTGCTGTCAAGTATCAAGTGACTCTTCAGGCAGTGTATATCCCTTCCAGTCAGAACATTGTGGCAGACACTCCAAGCAGGTCCTTAACTCAGTCCCATAAATGGATGCTTCATAGGGATGTGTTTCTGGGCATTATCTACCAGTTGGTACTCCTCAAGTAAATCTTTTTGCCTCCCCTCTGAACAGAAAACTTCCTTTGTTTTGTGCCAGAGTCCTAGGTCCTCTGGTGTGGAAGATGGATGCCCTCTCATTTCCTTGGAAGGGAATATTTCTTTATGCATTTGCTCCCCTTCCTCTCATTTTGAAACTCTTGCTCAAAATTCAACAGGATACTTCCAAAATCTTGTTGGTGTCTCCCTTTTGGCCATAACAGCACTGGTTCCCTCTACTTCTGCATCTAGTCAGGGGCTATCACCACAAGTTACCTCACAGGATGGATCTAATCATACAAGACAAGGGATCTCTCATCCATCCTCACCTCTCCATGTTTCAACTGACACTGTGGGTGACACGAATTTGATTCCTCATAGATACCTTTTTTCTGAGGACATGCTGCACGTTCTACTGTAGGCCAGGAAACCTACTACTAGGAAATCTTACTTATCCAAATGGAAGAAAGTTTCTATTTGGTGACTCTCTCATAACCCAGACCCACTTACTGGGGATGTTTCTTTGGTTCTCTCTTATTTGTGTGAGTTTCTCAATGCTGGTTTGGCCTATTCTTTTATTAAGGCCCACTTATCAGCTATCTCTGCTTTTTCCTCTTCCTGTATCTTCTAGATTTGAGGTGGAACAATTTCTTAAAGACATCCTTAATATTAGACCTCCCAGGAAGCTTGTTCCTCCTCCCTGGGATCTTAATTTTGTTTTGGAAATGGTGACTCAGGCTCTTTTTAAGCCTGCTGTTTCAGCTTCCTTGCAACATTGTACCTGGAGACTGTTCTTTTGTTAGCTCTTATTTCTGCCAGATGGATGTCTCACTTGCAGGCCCTTATGGCTTGTCCTCCATTTTTGCTCTTTCATGAAGACAGAGTGTCCTCGTGCACTAACCCTTATTTTATGCCTAAGATGGTTAATGAGCTATCATTTAACCAGTCTATTAATCTGCCTACTTTTTTTGCCTCTCAGAAAACTGACAGTAAGAGGGTTCTGCATACTTTGGACATGCATAGGCAACTCAGGGTTTATTTGGATACGATTAAGGCTATTAGAAAATCTTATCAGTTATTTGTTTCTTTTCATCCTAGATCTTTGGGACTTGCTGTATTCAAGCAAACTATTTTTCTTGGATTTCTAATGTTATTTTATTTTATTACACTTGTCATGTCAAAAGCCTTCTTTCTACAGTCAAGGCTCATTCTACTAGAGCTATGGCTTCTCCTGGTGCTTATTTCAAGGGCTTAGATACAAATTCTATTCTTGAAGCAGCTACATAGACTTTTGTGTATACCTTTATCAAGCAATACAAGTTGGATGGTATCAACAGAGCAATGGCTGGTTTTGATAGTGCTGTTCTTCATGGCTTTTTAGGGGACTCTTCTGCTCCTTCCCCCTCCCTAGTTTGCTCTTGAGCTTTGGCACTCTCCCATATGTTATAAAGACTGCAGCAGTGAATGTAAGGACATAGTACATTTGAGTAAAATCTTACCATAATGGTAGACGTCTTTGCCTTCACTGCTGCAGTATTTGCTTCCTCTCTCCTTCCACTAAGTCCTTTGCCTTCCTGGATGTACAGATTACATCTTGGGTTCCTTGGACCAATGTTCCTACTGGGACAATTAGTTTTGTTTATGGTAGGCCTAAACATCACCCTCATGCCCTATGCTACACAAGGAGCATTTGGGTGATGATGTTCGGCGTACCTTAAACCTTGTCCGGACATCAGGCTTCCACAGCAGGGAATCTTATATGTTACAAATATGTCTGCTTCCACCAGGTAGTCCACTCAGAGCCTGTTTCAGGTAAAGGACTCCTTCCCCCACTGCATAACATCTTCTCCTCCAGTACCCTTCTTTTTTTCTTGTTTTGTCACACTTTATTACTATTTGCTTTTTCCTGCATCCTTTCAAAATTGCCTAAGAGACCAAAAAAAATTCTGTTAAGAAAGGGGTCTAGGGACTGCTTGTTCCTCAGAAGTCATTGGGTTGGGGAGATGCGGTTTAGAGATTTTTTTATGGAAAATTTAATCAAATGATGTCCCAAGCAAAAACTGAGCAAAAAAAGAAATCAAGTCTTATTTTTTTCTTTGGAAAAAATATGTTGCGGCCAAGGTTCTGTGTTCAAAACTGACAAAAATAATAGATACCTATAAACTGAGAAGATAAATGCTTGTGAAGACACTTTCAACCTTGCCTCCCTCCTTCATCCTCATAAAGAAAAGATAGCCATCTTCTGTTTACTTCTTTTCTTTTAAAGTGGGATGATACAGAAATAATAAATTGTCATAATCATATATTTCAGTATGCTGCTATCATACATCCTCACAGCATCCTTCTTCACCCTACCCCCAAAAGACAGCCACCTTCTGTGTATCCCTGTTTTGTTAGACTGGGACAAAAGAGCAAAATTAAGTAACATATTTGAAGTCAGTGCCCTCAAGTATATATGTACTGTATGCCTCATAATTCCTTCCCCCAATAGATAGTTGCCTGTATGCACATCTTTTGTTCAATTGTGAGAGAAGTAAATAAAAAAATGATTACAGTAATGTTTTCCAACTAGTGGGTACTAGACAATACACAGCCCCTAGACAAACTATAGTGACCTTCTGCACACCACTGAGTATTAACTGTGAAGAAAGTTAAAGAAATAATAGCCATAGGCCACACTGTCCTCACCCCTCATACAAGCTATAGAAATATTCTTTGAACACCTCTGAGATTTATGTGTGAAGAAATAATGACCACACTGTCTCCATCCCCCAGAGCAAGCTATACATACCTTCTGTGCACAACTCTGAGTAGGGCTGGTTTTAAACTTGATACAGCCCAGAGCTGAGGCCCACTACTAAACCTTTATCAAAATCCCTCCTATATAGCTCAGGACGTGGGAGTTACCAGGCTTCCAGAAACTTGTCTGATGCATTTTATCCTTTACTTTTGTAAGACAGTGGCATGTTAAATATTTTTTCTGCTACACTGTAAATTTATTAAAAGACCTGTAAATATTGGGGGTTTGTGCATATGTGTGTGCACACACTGGCATGCATGTGTGTCCACAGATAAAACTTTGTGATATTATTCTTACACAAACACACATACTGACAGTACCTCTATCAAGAAAGTTCTATACCAAAATGTGCTGATTTTTACACATGCACACACAAACTGATGCTAACCCTGACAAGCCAGATGCATCACAAGATGCACAAACCATAGATACAAGTACATACACAGACACACACAAATATATATATATATATATATATATATATATATATATATATATATATATATATATATATATATACACACACACACACACACACACACACACACACACACACACACACACACACACACACAGCCCACTTGCCTACAGGCAAAATGGAGGAATGCCAATCCATCTACAGACCTACAGAATATATTTGAGGTGTTGAAAGAAATTAAGAGCATCTTGATAAAAACCTACATAGAGACTGGGAGATCATTCAGAATCCTCACAGAAGGAGCCACAGTCAAGAACTCAACCAAAAATGGGGGCGTGGCCAAGGATAAACACAGGATAGCAGCAGATTTCTTCAGCTCCACCAATTTCACAGCACTGACAGGAAATAATTACTTTAAAAATTAATTTATGAAGTAATTTTCTTTCTAAATACGTTTGGAATATCTATTTCTTGAATAATATCTAAGAAAGAAAGAGAATTTTAATAATATTCCTGTCAGAAAACACCTTGGAAATTTTTCTGTCAGCTCCTCTGTTTGAAATGAGTTCCAGTAAGACAAATTCTCAAGATTCCAGCATCAAGAAAGAACTTCAGTCTCTGATATCTACAATCCAGCAACTTACTGCCAAAATGGATAAACTGGATACTAAAATTGATACCTTCATAGAAAAAACTACAAAACAAATAGATTTGTTACATATAGACTTGCAACAAAAGAAGACACAGATTACAGGCATAGAAGAGATTGTAAATGACATGGAGAATAGAATCCAAGAAGAAGAAATCAACATTGAGTTTTTGCTGAAACAGAACACACATCTACAAACTAAACTTGATGACCTGGAAAATAGATCTAGGCGCAATAACATTAGGATTTTTGGACTGCCAGAAAATATAGAAGGTAACAATATTACTTCTTTTTTAAATACATGGCTCCCTAAAACTTTAGACTTGCCAGAAGCATTTTCTTTTGGTATCGAAAGAGCCCATAGATCCATATCTAATTCTAACTCTAACAAAAAGTATCCTAGATCAGTTATAGTTAGATTTCTATCATCTTTGATAAAGAGATGGTACTTAAATCTGCTTGGGCTAAAGCACCTGTTAAAATTAATGAGGCAACTGTGCGTTTTGACAATGACTATTCTTCCTTGGTAATAATTAAAGAAAAGTTTTTCTGCCATTAATAAGAGAGCTTAAGAAAGCACAGTTTAAAGCCTACCTTCTGTTTCCTGCCAAACTAAAAATCTTTCTTCCTGATGGCCCTAGAATTTTTGAAGACTTAGACTCTGCATTGCTGTTTATCAAAAAAATAAGATTTTGGATAAAATAGAGGAAATGGAATGGGCTAGTCCTTCATTAAAGAGGTTGGCAACAGAAGCTTCATGGAAGACTTCAGAGAAGAAAAAAAGACTAAAAAACAAATGACTTGTTCTATGTTTTTTCTTTTTTTTTCTCTCTCTTTTTTCTTCACTATTAATCTTCTTAAATACAGTTACTGCATTTTCAGAAAGCCACAAATATTCTGAAAAAGATTTAATCAAAGTTATTTTCTGTGTACAAAGAACTGTTTTTGTTTCATAAATAGTCAAAATATCTGAGGAACTAATAACAAGCTATCAATCAATCTATTTCTCTTTGTGACAAAGAGACTCAAGGTTAGTAATTTGATACATTTTTTTCTTTTGTTTTAAATAATGACATTCTTTTTAGAATATGCATTCAGTAAGGGGTGGGGGAGGGCAGGGAGAGAAGTGTAATGAAAATATGATAAGTGGAATAATAACCTATTAATTCCTTGTAAAAAAGTATATATGCTGTTAAAATACTGTTGCTAATTATTTTCCCATGATTCTATTGCTTATACTTGTTTACAAATAATCTGTCATGCTTTAATTACTAATAATTAGAACTAAATAGTAGTAAATAATATGTTTCATATCTATCTTTATTAATATAAACAGCAAGCAATATTCCACTGTAGATACTTTTTATAGCTTCCTTTTTTATTTTTCTATTTCTTCTCTTACTCTCTTTTTATTTTCTACTCTCTTTTTTTTCTTTTTTCTCTCTCTCTCCTTTTCTTTTATATAAGTACATTTACATGTTTTTGATAATACTAATACAGGTAAATAATAAGATTTGTATAAAAAATTGAATAGGGGCATAAACAATTAGTTGTATTATATATTAATAACTGTGGGCTTAGTTTCACTGTCATAGAGGCTGTAATAACTTGTAAAATACTTCGCGAAGGTTTTGCTCTGTTTAGTTTCATTTATATTGCTAAATGAATGTCAGTCACTTGCATTTATCAAAATTCCCGTCAGAATGTTAAGGGAGACAATTTGGGATGTGGGTTACCTCGTGAATAGTGTCCTCGAGTTGTTTTAAAAGCTTCAACACTAAGAATTCACGCAGAGAAGCTGAATACAGTCAATTTGAACTTTGACCCCTGAATTCACACTGACACATCGCAGATTCAAGAAGAACACTCTACCAGGAAGTAGAACTGCTGCAAATGCGACTCTGCGATGGAAAATGAAGTCTATAACATTTAAATGTGAGTTATTTTTTATAACTACTTACTTATTCATGTTATAATTTATAAAATATGAAAGTTATAATGATTTCAAATGATTCAGTATCCCATAGTAAGCAAATGTGATATTTTAGAAGGCATAGAAGGTAAAACATATATACATATGTTTTTGAAAGTTTACTTGACTGCAACATATTAATGTATGTAAATACTTATGATTTAAACATATACAATGCTACAATTCATTTGACTTATCTAACTGACAAGCATAAATATCATTATGATTTTATCTTAGAAGAAGTTGTCATGTGACATATTTTAAAGCAGCAGTTCAGATATATAAAATACAGATGGCTTTCTTCACAATAATGCAAGTATATCTGGGAATTTACATAGCTATGCAGTATGATTTGTAACCATTTTTATGAACATAAATGTTTTATTTTACTGACAATAATAAGTATGAGAAAAAAGCTTTGATGCAAGTAATTTAAAGTCTTTTAGAAGCTGTTAACTGCATTTCTATGACAGAAAATAGTACATCTTAATATATGTAATGTCTGAACCATAGTAGCCTAAGTTATTGACTTTAAATGAACATCAGAACTTATTTTTACAAACTTTGAATAAATTAATATGTAGATATGCCCTCTTTTTTCTCTCTCTCTCTCTCTCTCTCTCTCTCTCTGTCACTTCTTTTATTTCTCTCTCTCTTCTTGGTTCCTAATATCAAGTTTATTTGAATGTTATTTGATTATAAATGTATTATATTAAATAGATGTACATAGCAGTATGAATTGTTTTTAAAAGTTTCTATTTGTTTATATGATGCTGATTTATCAAATGTTTAGCTTTGTCTTACTAGATAATCTAATTGAAAGATGTTAACTTTAGTTAATAATAACTAGTATTAAATTGATAAGGTAGCAGCTGAGGTACTGCTGCTTAGGGTAGGGGGTTAACTTGAGTGGTATGTGCTACTCAAAGTTGGAGTTTTTAACTCCAGGCTGGGTGCAAGGTTTAATCCTTATATTATTTTCTTCTGTTTACTGTTGTTTGTATATAGTTCTGACATCCACAATACATTTTGTAAGCTCATTGTCACTACAAACAAAATTGAAGCTTATCCAAAATCCCATAAGAGTTTCAATAAATACAGCTATATTTAAAGGTACACCTAAAGGAGGAGGTATAACATTACTTATTTTGTTAATTGTTATTCTGATTATAAGTTTTATGTGTTTTAAAAATGCCAAATGACTTCTCTAAAAGGAATTTCTTTAAACATTAATGGACTGAATAATCCATGTAAAAGGGCAAGCTTAATGAGATACATTAATTTACATAAAGCCAACTTTGTATTCCTTCAAGAAACACATATCCTGAAAAAAGATATTGATAAATTAGACACAAATAAATATACAGTATTAGTTAGTTCAGAGCACACTCAGAAAAAAAGAGGAGTGGCTATTTTATGGAATAAAAGTATGCCCATTCCTAAAATTATTAAGTCTTATGAAGATGATAAAGGGATGTTTTGTATGGTTACAATACAAATTAATGGAAAGACATATACATTAATCAATGTATACTGGATACCAGGAATTGGTATTAATACAGTGAAATACCATCTTAATAAGATCATATCATTCTCTATAGGAGATATTATTTTAGCAGGTGACTTTAATTGTATCCTACATGAAAAAGATACTACTACTATAGGAAAAAGGAAAATTACATCTAATGCAAAACATTTAAAGGATTTTGTTAATTCTTATCATTTAAATGATATTAATAATCAGATAGACTCAAAATCATTACCATACACCTTTTTTCTAACAGATATAAAACTTATTCAAAAATAGATAGAGTCTTTATTTCTAACCAGATGGTAACAGAATTAATTAACTCTAAAATCATTTCGTGTCCTATATCAGATCATAATTCAATTGTCTTTGAGTTCATGATAAAAAGTACTTACAATGTTCAGATCAAAAGGATACCAGCATACTTAACTCAACTAAAAGACTATAAAGATTATATACTTTCAGAAGTGTAACATTTTTTAGACATAAATAATACTCCTGAAGTCTCCATTGTTTATGTTTGGGATGCTTTAAAATCATATCTATATGGACAAAGTATCAGATGGTATAATAATAAAAGGAAATCTTGGGATAAAGAATTATTAGATATTCAAAGTAAATTAGACTCTTATAAGCATAATAATAAAGAAAATATTATGGAGAAAAAAGTCATTGAAGAAATAAACAAACTAAATGAGAAATACAAAAAAATTTTAACTCATAAAGTTAAAATAACATTAGAGAAATACAAGTTTTTGTCTTACTCAATAAGTCCCAAATACTTACATAGACTTAAAAATAAAACAAAAAGGTTGAATAAGCAAAATCATATCAAAGAAATTTTCTCTCTAAGGAAAAAGAAGAATGTTTCTAGTCTACCAGAAATATTAGATGAATTTAGAAATCACTTTCACAAAATTAATCATAATAACATTAACATGGAACCTAAAGATAAAATAAAGGAATTTATAACTACAAACATGAATAAAAAACTTAATAAACAACAGACTAAACTATTGGATAAAAGTATTTCATATACAGAGGTTGTTACACAAATAAACAAGCTTAAATCAAACAAAGCACCAGGTAATGATGGTATTATACCAGAGATATATAACATTCTTTCTAAAAGTACATACTCTTTAATACATAAGGTTTTTATTTTGGCCCAAAATGAGCTAATAACGCCCCCATCTTGGCAATACACATTTATTTCGCCAATTTTAAAACCCAATAAAGATCCAACTAGATGCACTTCATATAGACCCATTTCATTACTTAATGTTGATTATAAAATGTTTATGAGTATTTTTGCTGATAGATTGAAGACAATCATCCCAGGCATTATAGATATAGATCAGACAGGCTTCATTATAAATAGAAATACTTTTGATAATATAAGGAGAACTTTAACATTAATTGATTTTGCAAATAGGAAAAAGAAAGATTTAACACTTATTAGTCTCGATATAAGTTCAGCATTTGATTCAGTAAGCTGGGACTACTTGTTTACCTTACTGAAGTGCATAAACTTCTCAGATGCATTTGTAAATCTAATTGAACATCTATATAAAGGAGCATTGGTTTACATTAAGATAGGAACATATGTCTCACAAAAATACCCATTTTAAAGGTACAAAACAAGGGTGTCCACTCTCTCCACTATTATTTACTTTAATAATGGAGCCTTGGGCTAATCTGATCAGAAACAGTACTGATATAGAGGGATTTGAAATAGATGAAAATACAACATCTAAAATTCAACTTTTTGCAGATGATGTTCTAATTACATCAGCAGGATCTAATTCTTCTATGCAGTCCCTATTTGATAAAATGATGAATTTTAAAAATATTTCTGGTTTAATATTCAATGAAGAAAAAACTGAAATACTACCTATATATATATATATATATATATATATATATATATATACGAAAAAATGTTCTCATTAGTGATTTTAGTAAATATATACCCAATTCAGGTCAGATAACTTATCTAGGTATAATATTAACTAAAGATATCAAATCTATTATACATAATAATTATAATACATGTCTTCTTAATATACAAAATCTTTTCAATACCTGGAATAATATGTTTTTTACTATGGAAGAGAGACTTACAATTATTAAAATGATAATATTCCCCAAGATATTATACTTAATACAATCAATAATACTCCCACCTACAAAAATAATTATCAAGAAATTGAATACACTAATGTTAAATTTCCTATGGGCACCTAATAGACCTAGGATTGCATTAAAGAAACATACTAATAGCTGGTCTCAAGGGGGCATTTCTTTTCCAGACTTTAACTTATATACTATCTCTTCTATTATAAAAGTTATTACTTTGTTAATAGATCAGTCATATGTTGCAAAATGGAAAGATTACTGGGAACTAATCAGTATTCACTTCATGAAAATCTCTTTAACACATAAAAATATGATTGTAAATAACTCCATGCTATGGTTACTAAAAGAATTCTGTACTTCACCTATTACACCAAAATATATAGTTAGTTATCCATTAAACATTATTATTAGTTATCGTAATTTTATATTCATGCATCCTAAGTATAAGGAATGGAATTTTATTATATTCCCTATAATGTATACACGAGGTATGCTTTTGTCATCCACTTCTGAAAGAACTCATTTAGTCACAGAAAATGATCTAAAGTACTGGTATCAGTTGCTATCTGATAATAAAGTTAAAAGTTTAGACTTCTTAAAACAAGAATTTGATCTGAGAGAAACCTGTTGGTTAGAAGTTCAGACCTTTAGACAACATCTCATTAATAAAATTGATTTAATATCTATAACAATAATCACCATGTAACGCTGTAACCTATAGCCACGAGAACGTAGTCCACACAGCTCAAAAGTCAAGGGAAATACACAATAATCCAAGCGAAAATCAAATCGTCAATTGTAGAGAAGTTGTAAACAGTTGTAGTAAAGAGTCCAACGCTATTCAGCTCAACTGGTACACTCTTTATTGTAAAAACAACAACAGACAGCAAGCGCTTTCACCTTTCGGCTTCTTCAGACTTTGTAAACAACACAACTAAATTTTTGTTTAAATAGCCCTCCAAAGCTTACAATTGGTCAGGAGTTTTAATTAGCTTTTAAAGCGCTCAACATAAATTAATGCATATATTTAAAAAATATAAAATGTACATAGAACTTTCATTCATTAATTATATATTAATTTAAAAGCTTTTTTAAAAACACATTGAATTTCAACACTAATAAGAAAATAACAGATTTTCTTAAAAAATATATTACAAGTTGATGGTAGAATACATAAATAACTAACCCATAGGCATAGATATTTAATCATAAGTGCAATGGCATTTAATTAAAGGAAGACACTTTTCAGGGTTGTACAAAGTTTATTTAGGTCTATATATCCTCCTATTTTTCAAGAATGGTTTAATGTGCACCTTGTCATTCAGGCCCGGGGGTTCATCTGCCCTGCACCTGACAATCCACCTGCTCTCACATTCCAGTGTCCTGTTAACCATATCACCCCCTCTGTTCCCCATATAACTTCTGTATGATGCAGAACTTGAAGGTGTGTTCAGGACCTAACTCTTTACAGTGCTTAGCCAGGGCGTTGAACTCTGACCCTAATCGAATGTGATAGTTGTGCTCCCTGATACGGTCTTTAAGAGTTCTATTGGTCTTCCCAATGTAAAATGCAGGACAGACCGAACATTTGGCCAAATAAACCACATGCTTACTCTCACAGTTGGTGTCTGTATGGAAGTAAAAGATGTACTTAGTGACAGGGTGTACAAACATTAACTCTTCATTAATGTATCTACAATGATTACATCTCCTACAGGGTATAGTGTTCCTATCCATACTAATGGGCATCCTAGAGACTCTAGGTTTACACAAAAGTCTTTTGAGATTAGGTTTATTCTTGAACACTATTTTGGGGTCAGGTCCCACCACCTTCGCTACCTCACTATCAGACAATAGGATATTCCAATTCCTAGTCATAATATTTTCACTTCTCTCGTGTCCCTGGTATAAAACAGGGAAGCCCTGGTCTCTGTTCCTTCCATTGTTACAGTATTGGATAATGCATCTATCTCTTCAGAAAAGTAGGGTTTGGCTCTAGTAGCTCTCAGTTCATGTACCTCTTTAATGACCTTGTCTATCGTTTCAACCTCATAACCTCTTATAATGAACTTACTCTTCATTTGTTCTACTTCTTTCATGTAACTATCATCTAGTGGATTAAATCTAGATGCTCTCATGAACTGTCCTTTAAGTATGTTATGAAATATGTGCTGGGGATGCATTTCAGCGCTTTCAAGCTTGTCTGACCAGTAAAGATAACTTACTGTTAAATTTCGAACCAAGCACTGGATTAAACAGCACTGAAGAAAGCAATGTCACGAACGGAAATATTACGAAGGATCTACAGGAACTTGAGACTGCATTTATAAAACTGAAGAAATTACAGGTACAACGCCAGTATTTTGAAGCCTGTCTTGCTAAAAGGATTGTACCTCGTGGGCTGCGTATTTTAAAAATGCCCACGACTGGGGATAGACTACCTGATTTACTTTTTAAATGGCAACAGCTCAATCTTGAGCTTAGTTTCAGTTACATGAAACTACTTATTGAGTATCACACACCCGAAGAAGACAATCTGAGGTCTGTAGTGAACAAATGCTATGATGTTTTTAAAAAGAAATATGTAGACATGGATGTTAGTGTTAGACTTGAGAGAGTTTTAGATGATGTTTCTTTGTTTGAAAAAAGGCTTATAGAACAGAAGAAGGTCAAGATTACTAGGGATGTAAGAGACTTCAGCAATAATCAAGTCTTTATGTGGCCCAGGGAACATCCTAATAACAGTTACAGTGGTAACAATAATAATTATAGACGTAGCTATACCTCTACACTAACCACACTCCCACTTGGGAACTTAGTAGTGGATAACACAGTGAGGTCCAATGGTAACGATATTACCAATCAATCACGGATATCCGATGCCATTGATAGAACAGTTTCTAGAAATCAGGTGAATGCCGTAGATAAGGTGAATGACTTGGGCACCCATAGTGATAGTGATAGGATTAATGTCACTGAGGGAACAAACTTACTAGGGCAACAAGGACCCAGGGACTCCAGGGAAACACCATCTACTAACCAATATAAGCCAACACCCGCTGAAGCAGTGGTGAGACCAAAAGCAGTACCGGTAGGTAACGTTAATAACACCCAAAGGGTGAATACCCCTTTCCCCATAGCACAGGAGCAATACCAGGGGAGGAAACGCTCTGCCAGCAGGGGCAGGCACAAAAGGAAGGGGTCAATGGAGGATTACAATGGCCCAACCCTGAAGAAAATGTGGGAGAGGACCAGTCATTAGTGGTGAACTTGTCAAGTAGAAATTTGGATAAATATGAATTACAGGTACTTAACAAGGGCCTTAATTTTATACCCTCATGTAGAGATGATATAGTAGATGTTATTATTGGTACGAAGATGTTTACTAGGAGTATACAGCTAAGGTTAGATTTTGGGCAGAGCAACGAGACTGCTGGGGCCTGTAGATTCCGTCCTACCAGCACCTACATACCACAACTACATCCGGTTGTGGATGTTTTTGGGAGGGTGCTTGAGAATGACATACATAAGTATTTTGATGAGAATAGGTGTAGGAAACAAAGACAAAATTTGAATTTTAATCAAAGAAGAGCCTTGAATGAATTGAAGCAAGACGATAGTTTAGTGATTAGGCCAGCGGACAAGGGAGGCCCTGTCGTAATTATGGATTCTATTGACTATAAAAATAGGATGACATCGCTATTAAGTGATGAAAGGTTTTATGAAAAAATAGACATGAAGTTAGTCAAGGAAAAAGTCTTTGAAGTCTATTACACGTTAGACGACCTGGTGTTGTCCTCAGACATTACAGAGGAGCTATATGGTTATTTCAAAGTCATTAATCCAGTGATACCGATAATCCAGGGTTTACCAAAGATCCATAAATCTAGAACAGAACCTCCAATGAGACCAATAGTTGCTGGTCAGGGGTAGGTTACCGAACCACTCTAGGTTTATACGGAATCACAGTTAAGACCCTTTGTAGATATGAATAGACATATATTAAAGGATAGTAAGCAGTTCCTTTTAGATTTGTATACATACAGCAAGCAGTTAGATGATGATGCACGGTATTATTTGGTAACTTTAGATGTTGTGAGCTTATTCACTGTAATACCCAATGATTTGGGTATAGAATATATTAAGGAATATATAAGTTCACACTCAGACACCTTGAGTAGTAGAATTGATCTGCTCACGCTATACTTAGAAATTATTTTGACAAATAATGTTTTCATTTTTGGAGAAAACATTTATCTGCAGAAAGATGGCGTAGCTATGGGCACATCCTGTGCCAATAGCTACGCCAATCTTGTAATGGCTGCATGGGAGGATAAGTATCTGTATAATACAATTTTGTTTAATAAGTATGTAGGGATGTACCGTAGATTCGTAGATGACCTCTTTTTTGTATGGTTAGGTGACATTGAGACCCTAAAGAGTTTTGTAACTTACATGGACAATTCAACCGAGTTCTTGAAGTTTACCATGAATTATTCGGACAGTAGGATTTCATACCTGGATGTTGAGGTATGTAGATTGGGGAATGGAGCTTTGAATACTTCTATTCATAGGAAGTTATGTTATAGGAACACACTACTCCATAGGAACAGCATGCATCCCCAGCACATATTTCATAACATACTTAAAGGACAGTTCATGAGAGCATCTAGATTTAATCCACTAGATGATAGTTACATGAAAGAAGTAGAACAAATGAAGAGTAAGTTCATTATAAGAGGTTATGAGGTTGAAACGATAGACAAGGTCATTAAAGAGGTGCATGAACTGAGAGCTACTAGAGCCAAACCCTACTTTTCTGAAGAGATAGATGCATTATCCAATACTGTAACAATGGAAGGAACAGAGACCAGGGCTTCCCTGTTTTATACCAGGGACACGAGAGAAGTGAAAAATATTATGACTAGGAATTGGAATATCCTATTGTCTGATAGTGAGGTAGCGAAGGTGGTGGGACCTGACCCCAAAATAGTGTTCAAGAATAAACCTAATCTCAAAAGACTTTTGTGTAAACCTAGAGTCTCTAGGATGCCCATTAGTATGGATAGGAACACTATACCCTGTAGGAGATGTAATCATTGTAGATACATTAATGAAGAGTTAATGTTTGTACACCCTGTCACTAAGTACATCTTTTACTTCCATACAGACACCAACTGTGAGAGTAAGCATGTGGTTTATTTGGCCAAATGTTCGGTCTGTCCTGCATTTTACATTGGGAAGACCAATAGAACTCTTAAAGACCGTATCAGGGAGCACAACTATCACATTCGATTAGGGTCAGAGTTCAACGCCCTGGCTTAGCACTGTAAAGAGTTAGGTCCTGAACACACCTTCAAGTTCTGCATCATACAGAAGTTATATGAGGGGAACAGAGGGGGTGATATGGTTAACAGGACACTGGAATGTGAGAGCAGGTGGATTGTCAGGTGCAGGGCAGATGAACCCCCGGGCCTGAATGACAAGGTGCACATTAAACCATTCTTGAAAAATAGGAGGATATATAGACCTAAATAAACTTTGTACAACCCTGAAAAGTGTCTTCCTTTAATTAAATGCCATTGCACTTATGATTAAATATCTATGCCTATGGGTTAGTTATTTATGTATTCTACCATCAACTTGTAATATATTTTTTAAGAAAATCTGTTATTTTCTTATTAGTGTTGAAATTCAATGTGTTTTTAAAAAAGCTTTTAAATTAATATATAATTAATGAATGAAAGTTCTATGTACATTTTATATTTTTTAAATATATGCATTAATTTATGTTGAGCGCTTTAAAAGCTAATTAAAACTCCTGACCAATTGTAAGCTTTGGAGGGCTATTTAAACAAAAATTTAGTTGTGTTGTTTACAAAGTCTGAAGAAGCCGAAAGGTGAAAGCGCTTACTGTCTGTTGTTGTTTTTACAATAAAGAGTGTACCAGTTGAGCTGAATAGCGTTGGACTCTTTACTACAACTGTTTACAACTTCTCTACAATTGACGATTTGATTTTCGCTTGGATTATTGTGTATTTCCCTTGAGGTTTGAGCTGTGTGGACTACGTTCTCGTGGCTATAGGTTACAGCGTTACATGGTGATTATTTTTATTCTCTTTTATACTTCAACGCTGTTTCCGAGCTCCGTTGGCGTGCTGTGCGCTGTGTTGCTTTTTTAATATCTATAACAGTTAAAGAATCTATTCCAACACTGACTGATTACCTGATATTAAATTTACAACATAAAGTTTCTGATAAAGGTAAGCTTTCATACATACATAAAATTATTAGAGAAGAAACTTATTACAATGTAGATACCTATTGGAATTATTTCACTTCCATTAATGGTGAATTACCAAATCAACAAGATAAACAATATATATTGGAATCTGCCTATAAAACTACTTCTTCCATTATCTGGAGACTTTTTACTTGGAAATTTTTACATAGATCCTTTTATACACCTTTGATGATGAATAAAATAAATAATAAAGACAATCTATGTAAAAGATGTAATGTAGAAATGAATGCTGATTGGGCACATGTTTTATGACTGTATAAAATTGAAAGAATTTTGGAAGTCAATCAATGATTTTTTGCAGGCTCTTTTTACAGATAATTTCATTATTTCTAAATCTCTTATATTATTCAACACTCCTGTACCTCAAAGTGTTAAAAAGGTTAAGCTTTCCTTGTTATGGTCTATTCTAGCAGTGGCTAGAAAAATAATAACCAGAAATTGGATTTCAGATACACCTCCTTCGTTTAATGAATTTAAAAATGTTATGACTGTAGTGTGCCATATGGAATTGATGACAATAAAATCAAGAACTACTAGAAAAACATCTTACTATATTATATGGGATACTTTACAAAATTTGTTAAAAAAATCTTAACTTCAATAACATGGTATTTTAGTTTAATTAATTGATTTGATTGTAGTGGATATCTTTGTAAATACTTTGGTTATTTTATTGAATGTTATAACCATTTTATTTTAATTACTTGTATAAAATTGTTATGATATTTATTTTGTATGTTAAAAACAATAAACTTGTTTTAAAAAAAAAAAGAACTCAACCAAAGAACTACTGTAAGTGCTGTGAGATGACAATGCTCAGTTGCTTTCATGAAAGTCCTATCCAAACCATCAATGCTTTTTTGTATTGTGCTGATGGTTTCCTAGTGATAGAAAGTTAAAGAAATTAGGGCTAACTTGTTACTCTTAAATGCACTACAACACCTTCCTCCGGTACTCGAACATACAAACATAAACCACAGTAATGATCATTTTACACTTATTTTAGCAAACACATACATTTTCTGAAGCTGGTCCTGCCCCACTATTTATTTTATTTTTTTTACTGGGATGGTCCAACTGGGTGAAAGCCCATTTTCAGCAGAGGGCCAAGGAGAAAAGCTGATTCTTTAATAGTAATCAAACAACAGCAGAGGTAAGTCACCTTTACCCCTGACAGTGCCTGTACCCATCAATTACAGCCACATTATTGAAGTATACGCTGGATCTGACTGTGATTAAAAAAAAAAAAGATTACAGTAAAGTATTCCAACTTGCTTTATGCAAATGCACACTAGTTCTTTAAAAACAGATTAATGACTATTTAACTTGGTACTGATAACCACCAGGTTAGTCATTTTCATCCACAGAATCCCCTATTACCTAGCAATAATAGCCACATATTTGACTGTGTATATTTTTTATCTCTGGTTGTAGTAAACAACAATAATAATAATATAAGCAATAAGTTAGTTCAGATTTATTTCATACAAAAACTCAGAAGCTATAGTAAATTATTCCCGCTTCCTTCATACAGATGCACACTAGTCATTTAAAGACAGAATGATATAGCAATAACCCACGCCTGGGTGTGGGTAATGTTGGATTTACCCACGGTTGGCGTGGTTTGGGTATGAGGGCGAAGCCAACCGTGGGTAAATCCAGCATTACCCACACCCAGAAGTGGGTTATTGCTATTATACAATGACATTATTTATGAAAAAAAATAATTACTTTTCTTAAATAATGGCATTGTATAATGCCTCCTTGCTACCCTTCCGCAGCTGTCTGGTATTCTGCGGGAGTTCTGATGTACTGAGCATGCGTATGCCTACGCAGCACATCAGAGCTGTGGGCAAAAGCAATGGAGAAAGCAAGAGCTCCGTTGCTTTTTACTGTTTCGCTATGTTAAATGGGTTTAACATAGCGAGACAGTTTTAAAAAAAACAACGGAGAATCTCCGTTGCTTATTTTAAAGCTGTCTCGTTATATTAAACCCATTTAACATAGCAAAACAGTTTTGAAAAAAGCAACGGAGAAAGCAAGATCTCCGTTGCTTTTTAAACTTTCACTATGTTAAATGGGTTTAACATAGCGAGACAGCTTTAAAATAAGCAACGGAGATCTCCATTGCTTATTTTAAAGCTGTCTCGCTATGTTAAACCCATTTAACATAGTGAGACAGGCTTAAAAAAAAAAAGCAACGGAGAAAGCAAGATCTCCGTTGCTTTTTACTGTCTCGCTATGTTAAAGGAGTTTAACATAGCGAGACAGCTTTAAAAAAAGCAACAGAGATCTCCGTTGCTTTTTTTAAACCTGTCTCGCTATGTTAAACTCCTTTAACATAGCGAGACAGTGTTTTAAAAAAGACTTATACAAATGGAACTTTTTCCATTAGTATAAGTCGATTTACAACATGCACGCTGACCAATCAGCGTGCACGTTTTGGAATATTAATGAGGGGTCATGGTATAATGACTGTTTAAATCAAGCAAGTGGCAACAGGGTTAGTAAACTTAATCCATGGTTAGTTTCTACCCTCCACCTACCAGTTATAGATAATTTATTGATGATATACATCTCAAAGGTCTAATCATGATAAAAAATAATGTCCATAGTGTTATTTCATCTTTGTTTTACATAAGCCAAATTATTTAAATTTCCTTCATGCAAATAACATTAGTTCTACAAAGCCTTAATAATGACTAAACAAGAGCAGGGTCAGTAATTCTCTTCCACAAACATCACCTTTGCTGTCTACATGTATTGTTGATGTCAGACTATAATAAAATTAAAAATGAAAATAAATAATTAACTCAGTTTTACAGAAACACACAGTCACCAGCCAAATACTGAAAATTCATGGTCTGACAGCATTTAAAAATACCTCACACTGCTGCCAAGCTTCCAGCTAATGCAATACCATTAGCTTTAGAGTTTCAATTTAAAGGTTTTATGCTTCATTCTGCCCATGATGTACACAATGAACCAGGTAACTCATGGATGGGATACAGCAAAAAGCACACAGACTGAGTGATTAGATGTACAGTGCTTACCCTTAAGGACACTTATGGTCATTTTTACTTTAAATGATAAATAAATACCAGTTAGGCACCCCTAGCCAAGTGGCGCTCTATAGGAACACCTAGCTTGCCTGTGCACACAGTCATCCTCAAATATAATGGCATTCTTTCAGGTATTTGTTGACTTTCTAGTCTGTTCTGAGCTGTCAATACCTAGATGATTAATTATTTGTAGTTTCAACGTTTGGGTGAATGATAAACTCATTAACTCTTGTGTGCATTATGCAGAAATTTGGGCTTGTCTGGTGGTTACTTCCACTAACTACAGATACTGACATACACTGGTCAGGGTGTTTTGGCTAGGGACAATGATTTGCGATGGTATGATGGTAATGAACTATTCAGTTGGTCAGAACATAGCTTTATTCTTTTCTTAGTAGATGCACCTAGAGTAATGAACCCTGTCCAGCATCTGATGGTTTTTAAAAGCTTGAGTCCCATTACATTTGACTCCTTGATTTCCATCATGCATCAGCTCATGCAAGAGTTTAGTGCAGGTAATGTTGGTAAGGCTGTTGAATTCTATAATAAGGTCTTAATAGTCTGAATTGTCCATCTGGTCCCAAGTCGTGCAGGTGTTGTGCATCTTGTACTACATGAATCATGGCACAATTTAGAGCTGCAAGCTCTATGAATGGTGGGACAAAGGTTAGAGTGCAGATTGTGCCACACTCTCCTGCCAGATATTCTTACTGGAAACAAGGTTTCTCAAAATAAGCCTCTTTTCTTGTCCTGGAAAATCTCAGCAGTGTAAAAGAGCCAGTGGCTTTCTTTTGGCTTGTGGGTATGCCTTGTTGCCTGCCCTGTCATTGCTAAAAAGACAGTAGTATCATGTTACAAGATAGAAGTTTTGCTCTGAGTTTAGAGTACATCTGTGTGATCCCAAGATAGTAATAGTAAGAGCAACTACCACAAATTATTGCTGCTACAGCCAATGGGATGGTAGTAGCTGCAAAGCCCATGGCCAGGACAATGAGAGTTCTACTTCATCTGACCTGGGAAGTAGATCATGGGGTATATTCCATGGCTTTGGAATGGCACATCCACCAGGAAGTATGAGACCAGAATGACTGGGCATGAATCATTTCAAACCAGCTAACTGGCAAACCTTTAAAGGCCTTCATGGATATGGAAGGGCCTCATTATCAGGACTATGATAAGGTCAAAACTGTTAAGTCTGATCTGTTGTTACATCTGAGACACAAGCTCAAAGGTTTCATACTTGGATATTTTTTCTAACAAAATGGTATTCTCTCATTTATGTAATTTCAATCATGAGCTAAAATTATGGTTAGATTTGAGTGTTGACATATTAGCACTGATACATTTAAAAGGGCTTTTCATTTTACTTTGAGAAAATGAGTGTTTGAAACTGAACTTAAGGATGCTGAATATTTTGACGTAATGGGAGAAAGAGAGCTTGTTATGCAATAAAACTGTGCTTAACATTGAACAGACTAAAACATATGTCAAATTCATGTAACAGAAAAGGATCCACTACACATAACTGAAACACTGCTTACTTGAATTTCACATGATCGAGCCGAGAACACCAAAAGGACAAAACATTGACAGCTCGGAACACCAATGGTTAACCAGCGGTAAGTAACCCATTGGTCAACCCAAAAAGAACACTAAAACGGAAGCAAAGACAACATAACCACATCCCCACAGCCCCCCACACCCCCCTAACTCGATTGCACTACCATGGAGGTAAGTGGCAAAGATCAACATGCTGGCCAAGCAGTTACTTTCCATTAGTTACACATCAGTGTTCCAAGAGGTCTGTGTTTTGTCCTTTCAATATTCTCGGCTCGATCTTGTAAAACTTGGGTAAGTGGCATTTCAGTTATGTGTAGGGGACCCAACAGAAAGTCCCACTTCTTGTCATATCTCTGTTTTGAATGTGGAAAAGATCATATTGCAAGATTTTGTACACGTAATACTAACATTGTTCTATCTGTGAATACTTTAATCAGCAAAAATGAACTACTAATGATGTTGAACTTATGGAATGTGATAAATTACCTGCCAGATTAGATGAGTTAGGTTTTGGCTATTGAGCTATTGCAAAATTAATGAATTATAATGCCTTGTTTGCTGACAGTAAACTGCAGGGACTGTAGTCTCAGGAAGCATTGCAGTACTTATAAAGGCTCAGTTTATTCATAAAAATAAAACCTTTACTAAAAAAATAGTTGAAGTATTTTGCACTTTTGGGGATAAGTAACAGCATTCCATTGCTGAAGTGGGAATGCAAACGTGGTTTGAAATGGTAGTTCATCTTGTTGCTGCACTTCCCAATTTAACACACTATGATAACAGGAAAAGATTTTTTATTCTTTAGAAATTTTTGGAGACAGTACAATTCATAGGTTCATAGGTGGGTACAAGGCTTTCTGCCCGAAGGCATTTATAAGCCTAGCCAGAGTGTGTTGGCTTTCACCGTCCCCTCAGATTAGTTCCCTGTGCCTCTATCCAGCAGAGCTACTGAAGTGATCCCTGAGGTAAACTTTCTGTTTCCCATCCACTCGTCAAGATTTCTTTTGAAGAGTGTTAGCGTGGAGCTCTGCCTAATGTAGATTGGGATGTTGTTCCAAAGCATGGGAAGTCTCTGGGACAGGAATCTATCCCTCCAGCACGTCCTATTTATTGTTGTGGTAAGGTTTAGATCCCTAGAGCATGTGGCTCGAGGGGATAAGGTTTTCTTTATGTGGAGCATGTCCATCATTTATAGGTTGGACATGGCCTTACATGTCAGGAAGAGATCACCTCTGAGTAGGTGGTATGCAACCGAGTACAACTGGAGTTTCTTCAGTTGAGCTACATAGGGCATCTGTTTGAGGCCATTGATCCTCTTGGTGAGGTACTTCCGTGGTCTTTCCAGCTGTTGCAGGTGTCTTGTAAGGTACATCCCAAATGGGGCATTGTACTCTATGATGGGTCTGATGAGTGATGAGCAGAGGGGCACAATGGCCTCTTTTGATCTGGATGCAAACCCTTTTGTGATTAGGTGGGCCACGTAGAAGGATTTTCTAACCACTTTGGCAATGTGATTATCAAAGGTAAGATTACTATCTACTTGGGTCCTCAGATCCCTTATTACGTCTTCCGTATTTAGGGGACTGCCACATATGTGGTAGTTTGTGGGTACTTTGTTTTTTCCAAAGGGGATGACTATGCACTTTTTGGCATTTAGCTTGAGGCCATGATTTTGACACCAGGTATCTGTCTCAGTGAGACCCTTTTGGAGGATGTCTGCATCAGCCGGAGTGTCAATTATAGCCCCTAGTTTACAGTTGTCTGTGAATATGGTCAGCCATAGTCCTCCTGTGCTTGCCTGTACCTCTGAGAAGTATATGCCGAACAGGGGGGGTCCCAGGACTGAGCCCTGGGGAACACCACTTGTAACCGGTTTAGAGATGGACCTAGCTCCCGCAACTGTCACCATGTGGGTTCTGTCCGTGAGCCAGTTGGCAACCCATCTTGTGACGTAGAGGTTTATGTTCAGGCTGGTGAGCTTGTCTACAATACCAGACTGGGGAATGGTGTCGAAGGCCTTAGTGAGGTCTAGGTAGGCTGTGTGTACCACCTTTCCCTAGTCTATAGCCTTGGTAACTGTCTCAAAGAAGTCCACCAGGTTTAGGAGGCATGATCTGCCCTTAACAAAGCCAAACTGGGTAAGGTCCAGTGTTTGGAGGTTCCCAATGTCTCTGTTAATGAGTTCCATGATGATGCGCTCCATAGCCTTGCAGACCAAGCTAGTCAGGCTTATAGGGTGATAGTTCCCAGGGTCTGTTGTGGCTCCGCCTTTGTGGAGTGGGATAACCGTTGCTGTGCGCCGCTCTATGGGTATGTAGCCTGTGGAGAGGCTGAGGTTGAACAGTGTGTTTAGGTGAGGGTTTAGTTTGTCTTTGAGCTCACGTAGGATGCAGCCTGGGACACTGTCCGGTCCCATTGATGCTGAGTTTTTGGCCTTGGAGAGGACTGTTGTAACCTGAGTGTCTGTGATTTTAGAGACTCTACATTCTTCTGGTATGGTTCCTTTTGGGGGTGAGATGGGGTGAAGTTTGCGCTGAACCTGTCTGCCAGGATGTGTCATTCTGCACTAACTCTGAGCAGATCTGAACATTGCCACTTAGATTCTTGACATAGCTAAAGAATGCCTTGTGGTTATCTTTGGAGTCCTTGGCAATTTTTCTTTCAAAGCTCACCTTGGATTATTTTATGAGGGATCATAGTTTCTTGCTGATACTGATCAGGGATGTCTTCCCTTCTTGGGATTTTACTATTTTCTGTACTAGTTTCCTCCTTCTATTGTATAGCTTGTTTATGGCAGGAGTCCACCAGACTGGTTTCCTTTTCTTGGAGGAGTGAGTCTTGGTTTTGCTTGGGATGGCACGATCCATGCATTCTTGTAGCTGCCCGTAGAATGCATTAGTAAAGGATTTTGCAGCTTGGACAGTGTTATCCTTCAGCATGGGGGCTTTGAAACTTTCCACCTTGGTCTTTAGTAACATGAAGTTTGCTTTTGAAAAGTTTTTCATGGTGGCTTTCTTGTCCGGGGGAGGGGGTAGAATATGGATATCCAAAGTGATTTTTTTATGGTCAGATCTAACCAGCAAGGGGTTGACCTCTGGTGTGGAACACCGGTCACCCATGTTGGTGATGACCAGGTCTAATATGTTATCACCTCTAGTGGGAGTGTTGACCAGTTGAACCAGGGCGTTTGAGTTTATAAATTCTAGGAAAAGTTGGGCAAGGGAGTTAGTACTTGAGTAGTTTTCCCAGTTAATGTTTGGGCAATTGAAATCACAGAATATTAGGGTGTTTGGTAGGACCTTTATGTTTCCCAGTGTTTCCAGAAACACAGAATGGGGGTCCTGGGACATGGTGGGTGATCTACAGCAAGCTACAATTTGAATTGCAGTTTTGCCCATTGTTAGTTGCACGTGGATGATCTCTGATGTATTGTGCTGTGCCACTAACCTGGAGGTGTGGGTATCCTTGATGAATATGGATACGTCCCTGCCTTTTGTGTTTCTGTTTGGGTTCTGTGGCCGAAATGTGTGGTATGAGTTGTAACCTGGTAGTGCTGGTGTGCTCTCTGGAGTCTTAAACCAGGTTTCTGTTACTGCACATATATCGATTTTCTCCATACTGAGGAGTGCCTCGAGTGCGTGCATTTTGAGGTTTAGACGTTTGGCATTGAGTAGCATTACCCTCAGTTTTTTGTTACTGTGCTATTTACGGCAGTGGGTTTGTCTTTTGAGCCTTGCCTAAAAAAGGCACTATGGGGGTGGCAAGAGCCTTGGCAAGTATTCGAAAGCCTAAGGGTGACAGGTGCAAGCCATCTCTAGCGAAGCAGCGTGGCTTGTCGAGCATGTCATCCCAGGCAGACAGACACTGGATCCCCTTTGAATGACATCAGAAACTTAGCCAATTGTTGAAATCGAGGATTTTTGTTCTTTATACCATGGTATCATTCTTGGTGAGGGCAGAATGCTGCTCACGGTCAGGGTCATACCAGCCTGGGCTACATGATCAGAGAGCTCTTCCATGTCTCTTTTCATGTAGTCCAGGGAGGTACGGCTCAGGTCATTCACACCAACATGGACAATGACAGAGTCATATTTGCACTTGTTCTGGAGTGACCTGAGTGCTTGTGTTATGTGGCGGATCCTGGCACCTGATAGGCAGCTAACAGTAACCTTCTCCTTATTCAGCCTAGTGAGTGGGACGTCAGTGTGCCTGACTATAGAGTCACCTATTACTAGTATGTTGGGTATGTTATTTTGCCTTAAGGACTGTGATTGCATGGCACACTGATTTTGTGAAGTATGTGTTTCATGATTTGTGTTGGGGGGGGTGGAGGTTGCTTGGATGTTTGCTTTGGAGGTCTCTGCTGGTTTTGTAGATTTTTATTTAGAGCCTCCGAGTATGTTTTGTATTTATGTGTGTTTTTTGCCGGTGCTGGTTTAATGGGTCTATGTAAGACTGGTGGTGTGATGCAAGTATTTCCCTTCTCCTCTTGACTGTCTGATCCAGTCTTGGGTTGAGAGAGCTTAGCCTCTAGTTTGGCTGTATAACTGCATCTCTCGCATGTATTAGTGTTTGGTGGTGGGGGGGTTGTCTGTGTACATGAGGCAGTTGTAACATTGCCTCAAAATGCCCAGATTCACCAGTTGGACTGGAGAGTACACCTGAAACTGCCCTTTGGACATGCCTGGATAAGTACAGTGAACTGTTTTACTGGATGGTTGGTAAGGTCAAATAGAGAGCCTTGTCTTTCTGTACAGTACAGGAAGGTCTAGTATTAGGGTTTATAAGTGCTTGCTATAAGTTTTGAGCAAGTACTGGGCTGAGAAATGAAAGGCTTGAATGCTTAAGCTGAAAGTTTGTCTAGTTCGAAGGGAAAATTTGAAGAGAAGACTTTGTGGAGCCGGGAGTAGTTTTACCCTAGCTAACCGGTGCTGCCCAGTGTGCAAAACCAGGCAAATATGGTATTTATAGCAGGGAAATGAAAGAGATAGAAATTAGCTCAAAATGGCCAATAAAGTACTAATTTCTGGGCTGAAACCACTCCTCCAGGGACAGATAGGCTACTCAAAGCTCCTCTCTCTCACAGGTGAACAGAGAAACTTCCTTCTATCCAAGTAAGGTATGGGCAAACACAGAGATTTGTAACACAGCCCTGAATTCAGCACTAACCTGAAAACTGGACAATACTAACTTAGAAAGATGGGAAACAAGTATATATATATATATATATATATATATATATATATATATATATATATATATATATATATTATTTTTTTTCCAGAAAATAAAGCAGATACACTAAAAAACAGTTTAAAAGCACAGAAAAAGGATAATTATTGTTATATATATCACAGATCAGAGTTGTAGTCAATGCCCCCAGTAATAAAGTAGGAAGAAACACAAATACAGTAAAAGCAGATGAATAAAGTGCAATTCTTTATATATAATATATAATAGAAAACAAACAAACTGATTTAAACAAGTTACCCAATTAACCAGAAAAAAGCTCAAAACTGAGCCCTGTTCCAGCAGTCTTCAATCAGACAAGTTCTAACTGCACACCCCTGCTTTCTAGGATGCAGGGGTATCTTCTCCAAAAAAAGATGGCCTGGATCATTGCCTCAAGTTATACAAACAAAGCTAGATTCAGCAGGCCTGAATCTGGTCTATGCTACAGCAACAAGATGCACCAATTTCATAAAGAAACAGTTCAAATAAGCAGTCACAATAAGCCTGTGACCAGAAATTCCTAGCTCAGAAGGGCAGACTCCAGCCTCTCCTCCCACAAGAGTGCAGACCACAAACCTTCTTAATGTAGAATAACTGGCCTGAAGCCCAGATGCTTAAGCCAGAAGTAATACACTTTTAGAATAGCAGACAATGGGCCTTCAATCAGCAATTCCCAGCTTAGAAGGATGTAAGCTACCTGTCCTGCCACAACAGTGCAGACCACAAACCTTCTTAATGTAAAACAGCCTGTATGAAGCCCAAGTGCTTAAACCAAAAGACTTAGAATAACAGTCACATTTCAATCAAGCTACAATGAAGCAGTAATAATTGCAGCAGAATAAATAAAATTGAGTACTTTTAAGAAAAGCAAAACAGAGTAGAAGGAGACACAACTACAGCAAAAGCAAATGAATAAAGTGCAAACATTTCCCCCCCTATGCTTTCATTGAGACAGACAGTAAAGAAGAAGTAGAAGCTGGAGATGAGGAAAAAGTGCAACTTTGCATTCCAAGGCTGGGAGAAAGCAACTGATATCTCAAGAAAGCTGATTTAGGCAGTCCTCTGATAGGTCAAGGTTCTGGAAACACTAGTAGAATTATGTACAAGGACCCAATGACACAAGTGCAGGCAGTGTTTAGATTCACAGAGGGGTTCCCAGTGGAAGTGGGTGTGCATCAGGGTTCAGCTCTGAGCCAAGTCCAGTTCATACTGGCGATAGACTGATGGACCACATCAGCAAACATGTCACACAGGACAGTTCAACAAAGTTACTATATGCAAACCATGTGACATTACAAGCAGATTCTAAACAGGAACTTCAGCAAATAATAGGGGACTAGGAGGCAAAACTGGAGGTACATGGGATAAAACTGATTGCACACCTCAAAGATGACACACTTGAGCTTCTCCATTACATTATTCCACTACACAAAGGTGGAAATTCTTATGACTTCTCTAACTTTCATCCTATAGCTCTGCTATCTCCTCTGGCAAAAATTATGGAAAAGTGTATCCATAAGCAACTTCTTAACCACCTTCTCCAAAACAACTTACTTGCCAACTGTCAACATGGCTTCAGACATTATCACAGTACCATCACTGCCCTGCTATCATTCACAGATTGTATTAACAATAACCATAACAAAACTTTTCTTTCCTCTGCAGTATTCATTGATTTATTCAAAGCTTTTGACATGGTTAATCACCAACTCCTTTTACATATAATGAAATCTCTATCACTTGATCCCTTAGCCATAAATTGGTTCAAATCTTACCTAGAAAACAGACAGCAGGCTGTACTCTGGCACAACTATGTTTCTAATCTCCTTCCCATCTTCCTTTGTGTCCCTCGGGGCTCCATTTTAGGTCCTCTCCTATTTTCCATTTTTATTAATGACCTTCAGTCAGAAATTCCACATACTACCTCCATTCAATATGCAGATGACTCTACTATTATCTGCTCAGCCACTTCTCAAACCGAACTACAGACCCTTACCCAGAAAGCATTTAATACGGTTGAAGAATGGTTCACAAACGGTTGCCTCCTCCTAAACCCAAAAAAAACTAAACTGCTACTCTTCTCACCAACCCGTTAAGTCCACCCCCATACATTTCACACTTGCATCTAACAATGGTACTCTTATTTCTCCCGACCCTACTACCAAACTCCGAGGAATAACAATAGACAATAACCTCAACTTTGATAGTCATATTAACAGTACAATAAAAACGGTCTACAAGAAACTGGGATCCCTGTATAGAATCAAACCCTTTCTTACACCAGCAGCCAGGACTGCTATAGCCAGAACTCACCTAATCTCTACTCTACTCTATGCTTCACCCATTTATACGAATCTTTCTGTAAACAACCTCAACAAACTGGCAGTATCCTATAACAATATTGCCAGATTTGCTACTGACTCTCCTTTCAGACCTCATCACTGCCTTAATCTAAAACAACTTGATTGGCTAGAGTTTCTACACCATCTCCAATTTCTACAGCTTGCTATAGCCCACAAGACCCTGTATCAACCCCCCAATACTCCAATACTCTCAAGCCTCTTTACCCCCTACAATAATCCAAAAAATTTACGCTCATCAAACAAACTACTGTTTAACACTTGCAGATCCAACAACTCAGCAGGTGACTCCCTGTTCTCTAATACTGCTGGAAATTTACTACCCACTGAACTCACAACTCTGTCTTCTTTTACACGTTTTAAAAAGAAACTCAAACTATACCTCAATACACACTGGTTATGTTCCTGCACTAATCCTGACTAACTTACTTCTCACCAATAACTACCATACATCACCATAGTCTTACCCTTATAGATTCTTTTTACCATGAAACTGCTAATGAATTTCATAAATATATGTATATAACATCCTCTCATAAATATTATCCTTGCTGTTTACTGTTCTTGCTATGCACAGTTGGAGCATGGTAGTTAGTATTTTCTCTAACAATGTTTAACTATTTGCTATTTTTTGAAAAAAAAAATTTGTTCTAACTAAAATTTATTTGTTCTTAACTACTACTACTTTCTATATTGTATTTTGTATGTATCTTTACTGTTATTTCCTTCTATATTGTATTTTGTATGTGTCTTGGAGCTTTTCTCCCTGGGCCTCTACTGAAAATGGACATGTATCCAGTTAGACTAGCCAGGTCAACAAATGTGAAATAAATAAATAAAATAAAATAAAAAATAAATAAGTAAAGTCTCATACCATATCCTTGCGAGATATAGGTCCCTCTCCATGACTCAGGAAACCCAACTGATGTACTTCAGTGAACTGGAGACACTGTCCATTCAATCCAACATAATATTTATGGGCAGCTTTAGCTATCCCACATTATCCCACATTAACTGAGAATCTTACACAACCTCAAACAAGCAAGCCCATAGATTCCTGGACTTTGTAAACAGAAATACCTTGGAATAACTAATCTGCATGCCAACCAGGGATGCAAGTATCTTTGACCTGGTCCTCACAAACATGTGGAAGTTCATAGAAACATAGGTGTTTACTAGGCTAACAACCACAAGGGCCTTTTTAAGCCTAGCCATGCAACCCAAATCTCTGACAAGTTCTGATACCCTTGATAAGTGTAAGTATGGGCCTGGGAGATGAACTATTTACAGGTTGCTTGTGTCCATTCGATACATTTGTGCCAAACCAGGGATGAATTTCTGGTTTCACATCCAATTGTCCAAGTTGCAGTTGAATTGGGTTAGGGAGGAGATCTGCTTCACATAGATGGGGAGCTTGTTCCTTAGACCTGATTATCTCTGGGATACATACCTGTCTTTCCAGCAGGTCCTGTTTATATCACAGGTAAGGTTTAAGTATTTGGAATGGGTACTTCTGATGATGTTTGTTTTGGGTGCACTCACCCTAGTGTAAAGTGATGCACTCACCCTAGTGTAAGTTTTCACTGGTCAGATTAGACTGCAAAGCTATCTCCTTTAAAATAAATATTAAGCCTTGGACCTCAGCTAACCTCAAAACATTTTTAAAAAATTCCAAGGCTAGCTACCTCCTACTAAATGACTATCTAGCAAAATTCCAAGCCCCCAAACCCTGAGAACACAGCTGCCTATGCAGAATTGTTCATAGAAACCATATACAGTCATGTAAATAGCTGCATAGAGGCAACTGTACCTTCCAAAAATAAACATAGGACAACATCCAAAAACAAGCCATCCTGGTTGAATCACAGTATAACTGGGTTGTGTAAAAAAAAAACAAAGAAAAGCAAAATAGGAAAGACATTGCCAGGCAAGTTAAAAACTCCCTCATCAGTCCGAACAAGCAACTCAGGGGATTAATAAAGTCCAAAATAGCCAAACTGAATCCCCTAAAGACACAGATGTCCTTCAAAGGGGCCTGAAACAGCCAAACATCTGATGCCAGAGCCATATACTAAAAGTCAATCGAAAAAATGCATAATAGTACCATTTGGAAAGATGTCCACCCCTGGAAATTACCACATTGATAATACACCTCTAAAAGTAGAACCAGTGGTCAGGGATCTGGGAATGCATGTTGACAGTAATCTGACTTTGACTGTCACATGTCTGCTGTGGTAAGGAAATCATTCTGTGTTGCACAACTTACAAGTACAGGTATAGCATCCATGTTCAAGGAGGTCATTATTCTGCTGTACTTGGTTCTTATCAGACCAATCATTGAGTACAGCACATCCTTCAGCATGTACCTGATTGGGCACTTGCAACAGCTTGAAAGACCTCAAAGATTACTCACAAAAAGAATACAGAGAGTAAACAACAAGTTATATGCATACTGTCTCAAAGCCCCACCCTTTACTCGGTCTCCTGCAAACTGTTATATAGTAATCCATGCCTTGCCTACAAGACATCATCTGATCCCATACTTATTGATTTGTTGCATATCAGCAAAACAAATAGCATGCAACATAAACAGGATAAATTGAGAGACAGTTATGTGTCTCAAAGCTCAACCCTTTTTGGGAACAGGCTTCCCATCAATGTGAAGCAAAGCTCATCCCTAACCCTCATGCCTAACCCTATTCAAACATAACTTGGACCAGTGGATGGGAAATCCCAATTTTTTTCTTGGTTTGGCATCTGTATCCCTAATGGAAAGGGGCAGCCTCTGAAGACTTGATGTGTACAAACCTATATCATAACAGTAAAATTCCTTGGGGTATTGGCACATGTAAGCAATGTATTATTAAATTTGGTGTAAGCTTGGCTAGCCTTAAAAAGGCTTTTGGCCCAATACTTTAGTAACCACATATGAATGTATTGCATACAAGACAGTGGTTATGACAACAAACTGAAAAATTAGAAGAAGATGAAAATTGTGATAGGAGAGACAATAGTAAAACAAGGTAACAATGTCAGGTATTTTGGAGGTGCAGCTGAAGAGAAGTGAAGTCTGAATGTGGAGGTCAAAGTTAGAATCAGAGGTGTTTCAGTCAAGTGTCACAGAACATCAGAGGTAAATTGTGACAAAAGAATGCAAAAGAAGCTAAAAAGTTAAGTATACAAAAGCAGTGCTACAGTCAATATTTCTGTATAGCATAGAAACTGTGTTGGTGAAGACAGGGCACCAGAGGAATGTGATAGAGATGAAGTGTCTGAATCTGGTAGTAAGATGCACATTATTGGACAAATGAAAAAATAAGGACACCAGATTAGAAGCCACAGTAGTCCCCATTTTGTAGAAGGTAAGGAAGAATAGATTAACAGATTATAATGATTCAGTCACTTGTGTAGGAAATTAGAATGTGTTTTGATAAAGCATATTTGGGGAGACAGGAAAAGGAGGAAGGCAAGGCGAGACACAGATGTCCAGCCAAAAGAAGGATAGTTGACATGAGAGAAGATCTGTGATAGGCACTAGTCATGAAAAAGCTAGGTCAATGGATCTGAAGTGAGATAGCTGACAACAGGTGACATGGCACCACAACGCCATGTAAAACTGGAAAAAGGGCTGCATTTTATGGGAAAATGTTAAGTGTGCAAAAATGGGGAGCCAGACAGGTAATTGACTGCAGCATGTCCAATAGATAATACTATAAAAACAGTTCATGAAAAATGCTTCACATGATCATGAACTTTGCTCTTTTCCCCAATGTAATGTGGCAGAGAAATTGATACATATATAGATATATATAAATAGAGATGTCATTGGTGTGTGGAGGGTCCTCACCCACATAGTGTGCAGGATGGCTTGCCCTCCTGCAAAATAACTTACTTTTGTATTCACTTAACGTGGCTTTCACTGACCTGCCTTAGATATTTTTTTGAAGGATCTCTGTGAGCCTAGGAAATACACAAGCTCCGCAGAATTCTCAACTTTCTGTCAAGCTAAAACAGAAAGTCTCAGTAGCGGATAAGATGTAGTTGAGTTTTGTGAAAGAGAACGTTGTCAATATGGAATGTTTCAGTGGTGTATTTAAAGGAGCAGAAACAGTAGCTGGTTCTAAACCCATTTCCTTTATAAGACATAAAATTCAAGTAAGGGAAGGTTCAAGGCAACAGGTATCGTTCATTGAGGAGAAAAAGTAAAAATGAAGATAAATCCTTTAGAGTTTGAGAACATTATACAAAAATAATTTGAGATGGTGGTGTTCGGTACCTCCAAGAGAGACAGGAAGAGAAACATAAAGAAGGAAAGAAAAGGAAGTGAAACAGTAGTCCATACTTAGGAGTCAGTATTCATACTGAGCCAAAATACGGGAAGACTGAACAGAAGAAAGAGCTTTCTATGTATTATATTCATAAAGGAATTTAGTTAAAAAAATAATTAAGCAAACAAAAGGGTTAGACATTGTGAGCCTATACCTGTGTTGGTAAGAACTGAGGCAGTTTCTTCTACCGCACAACATGCTGAATTTAAAGAAATCCAAAAGGTAACTGACCTACAGGTAAGCTAGTCAAACTTCCAAAGGACACATTGGAAAGGTAGCACTTTGAGCAAAGCAAGATAAAATATACCTGGAATTGTATGCACCGAACAAAATATTCCCACTTTTTGTTCATACTTTGAGTTACAAAATAATTTATTGTACATATTAAATATGAACAGAGAGAAAGTAGTATGTCAACTATCACTGCCAAAACCTTTTAGGAATATAGGGATGAGACTAGTGTATGAAGTTCATAATGATTATTAGGCTAACAACTCTAAATGCTCTTTTTTAGCCCAGTCATGCTACCAAAACATAATTTGTATTTATTTATTTATTTTTACTTATTTCACATTTGTTTTCTGGGAAAGTCCAATTATGCATAAAACCCATTTTCAGAATATAAATAGGATAATGAGTTGTACAGTAGAGAAGAATAAGAACAATGGGATGCAGATAATAAAACAATCTGTGTACTCTCTCTGTATATATATATATATATATATATATATATATATATATATATATATATATATATATATATATATACACATACACACACACACACACACATACATACACAGTTGCAACAAATGTAAGTAAAATATTGCACTGAAATATAAAAATGCACAAAACTCTAGAGGTCATAACCTAAGATTTAGTCAAATCACCTAAAAAATAGGAATAGGATAGTATTAAAAAGAAGGGTGGAGCAAGGATAACATCTCAGGTAAAGGGATGTTACATGTGGAGGCGTAGGAAAGAAAAAGTTTTAGTATGTAGAAATAGAAAAAGAAGTTGAAATAGGGGTCAATAGGAACTGGATGAAAATTAAAAGGAAAAGGAGTAAACAGAGAGAAGAGAAAAGAATGAAAGAGTTGTTAACGAAGTGTAAGACATGAATACAGCCAGGAGTTGAAGAGAACAGCATTTAAGGAGGGCTTGAATGACTGAGTATTATGTATTGTCCTGTTTGGACCCCTTTGGATCCCATAGGTTTTGTGTAGGGTGTATATAACCTGGGTATGGTTTATAAGTTCCTTCGTTCAAATAAAGACATAGATACTAGGCGAGGGATAAATTTATGATTTCCCATACATCGATCCAGTTTGCATAAGTGTAGGGAAAAGCTTTTCTTAACATGAATGGGAAGCCTGCTCCAGAGAAGGGGCAGTCTCTGTGACACATATATGTCTCTCTAACATGTCTTATTTAGGTTGCAGGTGAAATTGATTTCCCTAGATTGAGTTTCCAGTGCTATTTGTTTTGTGAATGTGCAACAGGTCTGTTAAGGCTAGATCAAAACATGCTTTTAGGCCAGGCATAGATCACCTCTTAGCAGTCTACTGCAGACCAAAAATAATAGTAAGGCTTTGGGGGGAGGGGTCCACATAGGCATGCTGACTACATCAAGTATTCTTTTTGTTAGGAATCCCTGTGAAAGCTCAAGTTGTTGCATATTCTTGGTCAGGTACATACTATTGTGGGCATTGTTCTCATTGAGTGGCCTAATCTTTATATTCACTGAGAAATGGGTTGAAGCTGCAGAGAATATATCGGCAATCCAAGGCTATAATATCTTCCACACATTTAGACCAATTACTACACAGACAGGGACTAAAGGTGGAGGTGCCCTGATTTACATCAAAACTAAATATACTTCAAGGCTGGTCAAACAGGATAACGCACTTCAGTTTTTCCACTTTCAAATCACCATAGGCAAAATTCGATACCACTTTCTTGCTAAGCTATAAGTCACCTTCTATGACCCAGGATACCAATAGCATGTACTTAAACTTAAAGAAAACAGTTCCCATCCAACCCAATACCATATTCATGGGGGACTTTAATTACCCCACTATTACCTGGGAATCATATATGACACCAAATGTACAGGAACAGAGATTTCCGGATTTTGTAAACACAAACTCCCTGGAACGGCTTGTCAATACACCAATGAGGGGTGCAAACATACTGGATGTGGTCCTCATTAATATGGTAGTGTTGCACACCCCCACTAGTGTAATGTTTTCTCTGGTAAGGTCAGTCCACAAAATGGTCTCCTTTGAAGTAAAGATAAAACCTGGAACCCCAGCTAACCCTGGAATATTTAGGAACTATTCTAAGGCTAACTTTCTACTACTAAGTGATAACCTGGCAAAATTTCAAGCTCCACAAACCCTGAGAGCACTGCTGCCTATGCGGAACTGTTCACAGAAACAATAAACAAACATGCTAGTAGCTGTATAAAAGCAGCTGTACCCACCAGGAAGAAGTACAGAACTAACTTAAAAAAACAAGCCACACTGGTGGAATTACAACATCAATAAACTGTATAACAGAAGGAAGAAAATCATGTCAAAAATTAAAAGGTGCAGCATCCAGCTGGGATAAAAGCACCCTCATCAAACAAAACAAACAACTCAGAGGACAAATGAAGCCTGTAAAAGCCAAATATGAGGTAAATTTGGCCTCCAAGGTCAAGGACAACCACAAGACATTCTTTAGATATGTCCACATCCTCAAAGGCAATATACAATTGTGTGCAGAGTTCATTGTTAATGGAGCCACCTAAATTGAGCCAGAAGATATAGCAAACCTATTGGCTGACAAATTCAGCCTCAACTTTACCCCTCTCTCTTCCCAACCTTCCCTCAGGAAATGCCATTACATATAAGCCCCCTGCTATCACTAGGGAACAGTTCCTTAATGCTATCTCTAAGGTAAATAACACTGCATCAATGGTCCCAGACAATATCCCAGGATGCCTTCTAAATAGCATGAAACATGACCTATCAGGTCCTCTGGAATTAGTATTTAACAGTAGCCTCCAAACAGGCTTCATGCCTCATGAATGGAGAACAACAACAGTCATTCTGCTGCACAAATGTGGGTCATCTACAGACTTTGGAAACTACAGACCCATAAGTTTCACTAGTCTCATATGAAAAGCAATGGGAAGAATTAGCATAGAAATGATTAATAATAAGACAGGAAACATTCAGACGTTGGATCCAAGCCAATTTGATTTTGTCAAGAATGGGTCACACCTACTCAACTTGGTGTATTTCTTTGAGAAAGTCACCAAAGCAGTGGATGAGGGCAAAATGGTTCACACTGCTTACCTTGACCTGGCCAAGGCATGTGATACAATACTACTCTTGGGTATCATTAACAAACTCAAGAGGTTCGGTACAAACCCGTATGTCACCTGGTGGACAGCCAGCTGGCTCACAGACAGGACCCAGAAAGTTAGAAGTGGGGAGTCCACCTCTACAAAGAGGTCAGTCACAAGTGGAGTCTCTCAGGGATCAATTCTTAAACCGCTCCTTTTTGGCATTTACTTCTTTGAAGTCAACCCCAATGTCAATGTCTATTGGGTGACTAAATGTGCAGATAAGTGCAAATTAGGAGCTGTCATTGAATTCCCCCAGTGACACAAATGTTCTACAGGAAGGGCTAACATAGACAAAAAAACTGGTGTCAGAGCCTTGGACTAAAACTAAATGTCAAGAAATACATAACAGTATCCTTCAGGAAGGCATCCACCCCTGGTAACTACCATATTGACAACACACCCCCAAGAGTTGACTCTGTAATCAGAGACTTGGGGACACACATAGACAGTAGTCTAGCCTTTGACCAGTACATCTACAGTAGTGAGGAAATTATTGTATGTTGTGCAACTTATAAACAAAGGTATGGCATCTAGGTCTACTCCAGGGGAAGTCATTGTTTCACTATATTCAGCATTCATTACAACTATCATTGAGTACAATGTCCCCTTTGGTATGTACCAAAACAGGCATATCCAACACTTGGAGCATCCACAGAGATTCCTCATTAAAAGAATACAGGGCATAGGTAACATGTCCTATGTAGACTGCCTCAGGGTCCTAACCCTATATTCTGTCCTCTACAGGCTGTTGAGGGGAGATCTATGTCTGACATACAACACCTTGTCAGACCCCACTCTGATGGACCTCCCGCATATCTACAAAACAAACAGTACCAGAATTACCTCTTCTAAAGATTTAAACCTTATCTGTGATATAAACAGGACCTGCTGGAGAGATAGGTATGTATCCCAGAGACTACCCGTTCACTGGAACAGGCTTATCATCCATGTGAAGCAGAGTTCCTCCCTAACCCAATTCAAGTGTAACTTGGACAACTGGATGGGGAACAGGAAATTCATCCCTGGTTTGGCACCTATGTCTCTAATGGACACAGGCAGCATGCAAATCATAGGAGATTACTAGGCTATCCAGGGATCATTTTAAGCCTAGCCATTTCAACCCAATGTAATACAGTAAAAGTAGAGTCAGTACCCAAGATTGCATTTAGTGATGACTGCCCATGTCCAGGAGGTCTATGGGCACTACCCCAGTAAGGAATTATGGTGCCCCATCCACTCATCCAGGTTCCTCTTGAATAGTGTCATAGAGGTGCTCTGTTTCACATGAATTGCTAGCCTGTTCCAAAGATGTTGCTGTCACTGGGAGATAAATCTTTCCCTACAGCATGTCCTATTTAGGTTGCAGGCCATATTTAAGTCCCTGGAATGGGTAGCCCTACTTTACAGATATGCAGTAAGTTCATTAGGTTTGGGTCTTGGGTTGCTCTATAGACCAAGCATAAGTTTCTCCTAAGAAGTCTATACAATATGGAGTATAGTGACAGGGACTTTAGTTGGTCCATGTAAGGCACATGCTGGAGGCCTTTGATCTTCTTTGTTAGAAACCTCTGAGGTCTCTAATTGCTGCAGGTGCTAGTACAGTACATACTAAATGGGGCGTTATACTCAATTATGTGCCTGATAAGTGCTGAGTATAGGGGTTATAACTTCTTTTACTGTTGAGGTGATGCTTTTACTAATCAAGTGAGCTATGTGGAAAGCTTTCCTTACAATGGTAGATACATGGTGGTCTAAGTTAAGGTCGCGGTCAACCTCTGATCCTAGGTCCCTTACCACTTCTTGGGTAATTAGGGTATTGTTGATTTGATAGTGTCAAGGGACATTGTTTGTGCCAAAGGGAATGATGATGCATTTCTTTGCATTCAGTTTGAGACCATGACTAATACAACAGTCATTGGTCTGTGTGAGACCCTCCTGGAGTATACTGACATAATTTGGGGATTTACTGATTGCACCTAGTTTGCAATCATCTGCAAACATAGTCAGCCACAACCCTTTAGCTTTGACTTAAATGTCTGAGAAGTATATACCAAACAGTAGGGGGCCAGCACTGACCTCTGTGGCACCCTGCTGGGAACAGGTCTGCTGGTTGATGTGGAGTCGCCCACTTTGATAGAGTGTGTCTGGTATGTGAGCTAGTTGGCAACCCATCTTACAATTAAGGGGTTTACATTCAGTTTGCTAATTTTATTGGAAATGCCTGAATGTGGGATTGTGTTGAAAGCCTTTGCCAAATTGAGGTATGCTGTGTGCACAGATCTGCCCTCATCAATGAACCCTGGTCACACTTTCAAAGAAATCCACCAGAATTAACAAGCTGGATCTGCTCTTCCCAAAGCCAAATTGGGTGGGATCTGGGTTTGGAGGTCACTTGTGTCTTTATTTATGAGGTCCAGAATAATACGTTCCATTGCCTTACAGATGAGGCTGATCAGACTTATGGGTCTGTAATTCCCCTGGTCTGTTGCTAAGCCACCTTTGTGGAGGGGAATAACTGTAGCTGATCTCCATTCTGTTGGAACAAAGCCTGTGGTTAGGCTATGATTGAAAAATGTACTTAGTAGTGATGCTAGTTCACCTTTTAGCCTAGTTCCACTGCTTGTAAATGTTTCATCTCCCAAGCCCCTGCTTACACTTATCATGGGTACCAGAACTTGTCAGAGATCGGGGATGCATGGCTAGGCTTAAACAGACCCTTGTGGTTGTTAGCCAAGTAAATACCTATGAACCTATAATGAGAACTGAGTACAATGGAATGATGACATCTTTGGACCTGGATGTCATGCCCTTACTTATAAGTTGTGGATCATAAAATCATTTCCTTACTACATAAGACTCATTGTGGCCAAAGTCCAGGTCATTGTCTGCACGGGTTCCCAAATCCCTGACTAGTGGGTCTACCCTTAAGGGTGTATTATCAATGTAATAATTTGCAGTTATCTGTGTCTTTTCAAAAGAGACTATTATGCACCTTTTGGAATTGAGTTTTAAATTGTGCCTCTGGCACCAGTTATTAGTTTGTGTTAGGTCTTCTTGGAGGATATTTGTGTCATTGTGGGAATTTGTGACTGTACCTAGTTTTTAATCATCTGTGAACTTAGTTAGCAAGAGGCCTTGGACATTAGCACTGACTTCAGAGAAATAGATGTCAAAGTGGCCCCAGCACAAGGTCCTGAGGGACCCCACTAGTTATCTGTTATTTACTGGAGGAAGACTCCACTATCCTGAAATTGTGGGTCCTATCTGTGAACCACATGGCTATTAATTGGGTGACACTGGGGATTTATCCCTAATTTTGTGAGCTTATCTACAATGCCTGAGTGGGGCATTTTGTCAAATGCCTTGGCCAGGTTGAGGTAGAAAATAAGCACTATTTTGCCCTTATTCATTGCTTTGGTGACTTTCTTGAAGAAGTCTACCAGTTTAAGTAGGCATGACCTACCCATAATAAATCCAAATTGAGTTGGATCCCATGTCTGAAGGCTACCTATGTCATCATTTATCATATCAGTGATTATTCTTTCCATGGTTTTACATATGATACTAGTGAAGCTTATAGGTCTATAGTTTCTCAGGTCATTGGATGACTCGGTTTGTGCAGGGGGACAAAAGTTGCAGTCCTCCATTCATGCAGCATGAAGCCTGTTTGGAGGCTACAGTTGGATAGTAATTCTAGTGGGCTTGACAAGTCACATTTCATGCTATTAAGGAGGTAACCTGGGATATTATCAGCTCAGAGGTATGCAGTGTTTTGGCCTTGGAGTGCACTTTTAGGACATATTCCTTAGTGATAGTTGGGGGGGGGGTATGGTTGGTGGTATTTCTTGAGAAGAAGAACTATATCTGCCAGCTTCAGCAGAAAGACTCCAATAAACCTCAGAAGTTCTGAGCAGGTATTAAAAAAGTACTACACCCAGGGAAATCCACTACTCCAACCCCCTCAGCTACAACCCAAAACACCCCTGAGTATTTTGCCAATGCCTTTAATTGCTTCTTTAATGAAACCATCCAGCCCCTTGCTAGCAAACTTAGTCCCACATGCCCTAAAGCAGAAATCCCTACATCCAGTGATACAGTATCCTTCACCTTCCAAAATGTTTCCACCTCACTCGTTAGAGCCTTACTTAAAAAACTCAAACCAACCACTCTCTCAGCTGACCTCCTCCCCTCAGAATACCTACAAAAATCCACTGATATCATAGATTACCCAGTCTCAATTCTGATAAATAGAACCATAACCGAAGCCTCTATCCCCAGTCTCTAGAAAATATCACGTGATCTCACTCCACAAAGTGGTAGCTATACAGAACTCTCTAACTATAGACCAATAGCTATCCTTTCTCCCCTAGCAAAAATAATGGAAAAGTGTATCCACAAACAACTCTTACACAACATCATGCAACATAAACTACTATCCAATTCCCAGCATGGATTCAGACCACATCATAGTACCACCTCAGCCCTCCTTTCCTTAACCAAAACTATTTATTCTAACCATAACAGCACAGTCTAATCTCAGCCTTGTTTCTAGACCTTTCCAAGGCCTTTGACATGGTTAATCATCAAATACTCTTACAAACACTTAATAAACTATCCCTAAACAATCACGCCATACAATGGTTCCATTCTTATCTAAGTGGAAGGCAACAGGCTGTCATATGACAAGATAAACTCTCCACCCTTCTTGCTGTCACTCTAGGAGTCCCTAAAGGCTCTATATTAGGCCCCCTTCTTTTCACACTCTTTATCAATGACCTACAGACTGTTATTCCAGACACTACCTGTATACAATATGCCAATGATTCCACTCTGATTTGCTCAGCATCTACCCCTATAGATCTGCTAACTTTAACCCAGAAAACCTTTAACATAGTGAAAAATTGGCTCTCAAATGAACAACTGTTACTAAACCCCAATAAAACAAAACTATTGCTCTTCTCCCCTACTCACAAATCTCCCCAGCTCTCATTTTCTATAACATCCAACAATGGGACCAAAATCTCACTAGATAAATATACCAAATTCCTGGGTGTCATAATTGACAACAAGTTTGACATGCACATCAACCAAACTATCAACACTGTTAATAACAAAATAGGCTCCCAATATAGGAATAAAGTTTTCCTCACCCCTCTAGTAAGTCTGCAATTGCCCGTACCCATCTCCTATCTACTTTACTATATGCCTCAACAATATTCACAAACTTGAACAAAACAGAACTCAATAAAATAAACTCACTAGCTGCTGCAACCAAATTACCAGGTTTGCCACAGGTACCCTTTACAGGACACACCACTGTCAAAACCTAAACCTCTTGGGTTGGCAGGAATTTCCTACTTTAATTAAATACAATCAACTTATTGTAGCTTTCAAGGTTATTAACCACCCAGATAAAACACCCTCCCTCAGAAACATTATCTATCCCTCAAAAATGCCAGGCTACTTCGATCCTCTACTAAACTTTTGATTCAGGCAGTTAAAGCCAACAACCAATCTGGAGAATCCTTGTTTGCTAATTCAGTAGGCAGAATCTGGAACATGCTTCCATCTATCCTTACCCTGAATCCCTCACTTAGTCAATTAAAAAAAAATCTAACCAACTATTTTATATCTCACAGGTTATGTCCCTGCACCAAACCTGACTAATGATTACCCATAGTCTGCCTTCTCTAACTCCTATTTACAGGTATCATCCTGTTACAAGCAAAATGTTTTAACATAGTATCTGAAAGATATGAACTTATGTCCTGTTTGTCAGTTGTATATATTGTGTGATATGTGAAATTGTAACAAGTTATGTACAGATTTCTGAATTGTGTAACTGCTTCCTGTTTATTATTCTTTATTATACTTTACTTGTTAGCATTTATCTGTTTATAATTCTTGGAGATTTTCTCCCCTGGTCTCTGCCGAAAATGGACATGTCTCCAGTCGGATTATCCTGGTCAACAAATGTAAAATAAATAAATAATAAATAAATAAATAAAGTGTCTAGTGGTGAAAACAGGGTAAACTTGGAACTGAACTTACTGGCCAGTAGATTAGCAATATCCCACACATTATTATAGCTGGCTGCATTTACATAGGTTCATAGCTAGGTACTAGGCTATTGGCCCTAGGGCCTATATAAGCCTAGCCAAAAAGGTACCCTGACTTTCCTCACCCAAGAAAATTATTTTCCTGTGCCCCTGTCGAGCAGAGCCCCAGAGGTGATCCCCGGGGTGAATTTCCTATTTCCCATCCAATCATCAAGATTTTTCTTGAAGAGTGCTAATGAGGAGCTTTGTGTGATATAGATAGGTAGTTTGTTCCAGAGTATGGGAAGTCTCTGGGACAGGAATCTATCCCTCCAGTATGTTCTGTCTATTGTTGACAAGGTTTAGTTCCTTAGAGTGTGTAGCTTGGAGGGATTGGGATTTCTTTAAGTGGAGCATGTCCAACAGCTCTGGGTTTCACATAGCTTTGTATGTTAGGCAGAAATCGCCTCTGAGTAGGCAATATGAGATGGAGTAAAGCTGGAATTTTTTGAGAAGGTCTGCATAGGGCATCTGTTTGAGGCTGGTAATCCTCTTTGTGAGGTATTTCTGTGGCCTTTCCAGTTGTTGTAGATGTCTTGTAAGGTACATACCAAAAGGGGCATTGTATACAATGGGTCTAATGAGTGAAGAGTAGAGGGGAACAATGACCTCTTTTTTCCTGGATGTGAAACCTTTTGTGATGAGGTGTGCCATGTAGAAGGATTTCCTGACTACTGTGGCAATGTGATTATCAAAGGAGAAACTACTGTCCACCTGTGTCCCAAGGTCTCATCACACTTTTGGTGTTAAGTAGACTACCACCTACGTGGTAGCTCATGGGTACAGAGTTTTTACCAAAGGGGATGACAATGCACTTTTTGGCACTGAGCTTGAGGCCATGGCTTTGACACCAGGCATCTGTCTCAGTGAGTTTTGTAGGATGTCCACATCGTTAGGAGTTTTGATTATGAATCCTAGTTTGCAGTCATCTGTGAACTTCATTAGCCAAAGACCTTCTGTGTTAGCCTGTACTTCAGAAAAGTAGATACCAAACAGGAGAGGACCAAGGACTAAACCCTGTGGTACTCCACTTGTCACTGGTCTGAAGTCGGATTTGGAGTCTGCTACTTTCACAGCGTGGGTTCTGTCAGTGAGCCAGTTGGCAACCCATCTTGTGACATAGGGATTTATACCTAGTTTAGTGAGTTTATCTATAATTCCAGAGTGGGGGATGGTGTCAAAAGCCATGGCGAGATCTAGATAGGCTGTGTGAACCACCTTACCCTCGTCTACGGCTTTGGTGACTGCTTCAAAGAAGTCTATCAGGTTTAGGAGACATGACCTGCCTTTTACAAACCCAAACTGGGTGGGGTCCAGAGTGTGGAGGTTACCAATGTCTTTATTTATAAGTTTCATGATGATATGTTCCATGGCTTTGCAGACCAGGCTCATTAGGCTAATGGAGCAGTAGTTCCCAGGGTCAGTGGTGGCTCCCCCTTTGTGGAGTGGAACAACCGCCACTGTGCGCCATTCAGTGGTCACAAAGCCTGAGGTGAGGCTATGATTGAACATGGTGCTTAGGTGGGGTGCCAGTTCATTCTGTAGTTTGTGTAGAATGCAGTCTGGGATGTTGTCAGGTCCTATGTATGCTGTATTCTTGGCTTTGGAGAGTGTAGTTTTTACCTGTGCAGCCATGATTACAGGAACTTTGCATTCTTCCAGTATAGAGATGGGCCCTTTAGGGGGTGAGAGAGGGGTAACGTTAGCATTGAACCTATCTGCCAGGATGTTGGCAATATCAGTTGGTTCTGTATATTTAGTGCCATTGTGCTGTAACTTAGAGCAGATCTGAGTGCTGCCATTGAGATTCTTGACATAGCTATAGAATGCTTTGTGGTTGTCTTTATAATCCATGGCGATTTTGTTTTCGTACCTAGCTTTGGAGGATTTTATGAGGGATCTCAGCTTCTTACTGAGGCTGACCAGGGAGCTCCTCCAATCATGGGATTTTACTCTTTTTTGCAACAGTTTCTTTCTGCTGTTGTAGAGTTTGTTTATGGCAGGGGACCACCAGACTGGCTTCCTTTTTTTGGAGGATAGCATCTTGGTTCTGTTAGGGATAGCACGATCCATGCACTCGTGTAAGTGCTTATAAAGTGCATTTGTGTAGGATTCAGCAGTCGTACCTCTATTGTCCATCTGCATGGGTGTCATGAAGTTTAACACTTCTGTCTTAAGAAGCGTGAAGTTGGCTTTGGAGAAATATTTTACGGTGGTTTCCCTATTGGGGGGAGGGGGCGGGATGTGGATGTCTAGGGTGAGTAGCTTGTGGTCGGATCTGACCAACAAGGAGTTGACCTCTGGTGTGGAACACCGTTCGCCCATGTTGGTAATGACCAGGTCTAGGATATTGCTGCCCCTGGGGGTGTGTGGATAAGTTGATCCAAGGAGTTTGAATTTATTAAAAAGTTGAGCAAAAGAGTTGGTACATGAGTAGTTTTCCCAGTTAATGGTGGAGCAGTTGAAATCACCCATTATGAGGGTGTTGGGTTGTATCCTAATATTTTCCAGTGTATCAAAAAATGAGGAGTGGGAATCCTGAGGCATGGTGGGGGATCTGTAGCAAGTTACAATTTGGATTGCGGTCTTGCCCAGAGTTAGTTACACTTGGATAATCTCAGATGCATTATGCTGAGCAACTAGCCTGAACATGTGGATATCCTTAATGAATATGGACATGCCTCTGCCTTTAGTGTTTCGGTCCAGGTTAGATGGCTAAAAGGTGTGGTATGAATTATAGCCTGGCAATGCAGGGGTGCTCTCTGGAGCCTTGAACCAGGTCTCTGTCACTGCACAGATGTCAATGTTCTCCATTTTAAGGAGTGCCTCGAGTGAAATCATTTTGAGGTTTAGGCTTCTAGCATTGAGTAGCATTACCCTCAGATTTTGCTTGTTTATACCTGTTATGGTGATGAATTTGTCATTTGAACCTTGCCAAAAAAGGCACTATAGGGGTGGCAAGAGCATTAACCATTATCCAGAATCCCAAGGGCGAAAGGAGCAGGCCATCTCTGGCAAAGCATTGTGGTTTGTTGATCATGTCATCCCAGGCAGAAAGATACTGGATCCCCTTAGAATCACACCAGAAGCTTAGCCAATTGTTGAAGTCAATTATTTTGTCCTTGTACTGTGGTATCATTCTGGGTGTTGGCAGGATGCTACTCAGGGCTAGGGTCATACCTGCCTGAGCTACA